>NC_091239.1:16461068-16660677 GCF_040958095.1 Procambarus clarkii | reverse complement strand
TAAATTTGCAACTAATTTTGCTATGATGAAAAATTAATCTCCTCCTCCTCCCCCCTCCCTCCTTCCCTCTCTCCACCACCTTTCCCCTTCCATCCCACTCACCAACACCACCTTTCACCTCCCTCCCTCCCTCCCACTCGCCAACACCACCTTCCCCCTCTCTATCCTATTCACCAGCACCACATTTCCCCTTTCTCCAATATCTGAGCATTACTACACTTTCTATCCTTACCGTGTCGAGCCCGAGGAGCACGAGTAGAGGAATTGTGGTCATCCCTCCTCTCTTCCATTCTTCAAGGGACACTGTGCCATCATTATCATAGTCTATCTCGATCATCATGTCTTTCAGAATCTGTAAAGCCACAGAGAAAACACTAAGTGCATGAGAATATGAGTTACACTATAAATGTGATGGGTGACACGGTGACAATATTGGAGAAGGGTACGAACCTGGTGTGTGGTAGAAGGTAAGAATATTGGAGAAGGGTATGAACCTGGTGTGTGGTAGAAGGTAAGAATATTGGAGAAGGGTACGAACCTGGTGTGTGGTAGAAGGTAAGAATATTGGAGAAGGGTACGAACCTGGTGTGTGGTAGAAGGTGACAATATTGGAGAAGGGTATGAACCTGGTGTGTGGTAGAAGGTAAGAATATTGGAGAAGGGTATGAACCTGGTGTGTGGTAGAAGGTAAGAATATTGGAGAAGGGTATGAACCTGGTGTGTGGTAGAAGGTAAGAATATTGGAGAAGGGTATGAACCTGGTGTGTGGTAGAAGGTAAGAATATTGGAGAAGGGTACGAACCTGGTGTGTGGTAGAAGGTAAGAATATTGGAGAAGGGTATGAACCTGGTGTGTGGTAGAAGGTAAGAATATTGGAGAAGGGTACGAACCTGGTGTGTGGTAGAAGGTAAGAATATTGGAGAAGGGTACGAACCTGGTGTGTGGTAGAAGGTGACAATATTGGAGAAGGGTATGAACCTGGTGTGTGGTAGAAGGTAAGAATATTGGAGAAGGGTATGAACCTGGTGTGTGGTAGAAGGTAAGAATATTGGAGAAGGGTATGAACCTGGTGTGTGGTAGAAGGTAAGAATATTGGAGAAGGGTATGAACCTGGTGTGTGGTAGAAGGTAAGAATATTGGAGAAAGAAGGGTATGAACCTGGTGTGTGGTAGAAGGTAAGAATATTGGAGAAAGAAGGGTACGAACCTGGTGTGTGGTAGAAGGTAAGAATATTGGAGAAGGGTACGAACCTGGTGTGTGGTAGAAGGTAAGAATATTGGAGAAAGAAGGGTATGAACTTGGTGTGTGGTAGAAGGTAAGAATATTGGAGAAGGGTACGAACCTGTGTGTGGTAGAAGGTAAGAATATTGGAGAAAGAAGGGTATGAACCTGGTGTGTGGTAGAAGGTAAGAATATTGGAGAAGGGTACGAACCTGGTGTGTGGTAGAAGGTAAGAATATTGGAGAAGGGTATGACCCTGGTGTGTGGTAGAAGGTGACAATATTGGAGAAGGGTATGAACCTGGTGTGTGGTAGAAGGTGACAATATTGGAGAAGGGTATGAACCTGGTGTGTGGTAGAAGGTGACAATATTGGAGAAGGGTACGAACCTGGTGTGTGGTAGAAGGTGACAATATTGGAGAAGGGTACGAACCTGGTGTGTGGTAGAAGTTGACAATATTGGAGAAGGGTATGAACTTGGTTTGAAATAAATGAAGTATTGTACTGTATATTTAATATGGAATATGTTGATGCAATTCTTCCTGTATACAATGAAAGAGATGGATCTATATTAGTTCAAAGTTTTATTAATGTAAGAAAAGACAGCTAGAAATGAATGTGGACACAATCATTAATATTGATATACTTTACTGTACATTTCTCTTAAGGAGCTCTATTCACTACTGAATTAACCTCCTCTTTTTTATTAAAATTTAGTATTAAGAATGGTTAAATTCACAAGGATTAAGATGCAGAGTTCAAATTAAATTTTGCAGAAGAGAATTAATTTTTTGCAAATTCTACTCATTAAATAGCAGCTTCTTAGCACAAAAGGATGGGTATAATAAGTACTGTATTGGGGGGTATAATAAGTACTGTATGGTATAATAAGTTCTGTATGGGTATAATAAGTACTGTATGGGTATAATAAGTACTGTATGGGTATAATAAGTACTGTATGGTATAATAAGTACTGTATGGTATAATAAGTACTGTATGGTATAATAAGTTCTGTATGGGTATAATAAGTACTGTATGGTATAATAAGTTCTGTATGGGTATAATAAGTTCTGTATGGGTATAATAAGTACTGTATGGGTATAATAAGTTCTGTATGGGTATAATAAGTACTGTATGGGTATAATAAGTACTGTATGGTATAATAGTACTGTATGGGTATAATAGTACTGTATGGGTATAATAAGTACTTGTATGGGTATAATAAGTACTGTATGGTATAATAAGTTCTGTATGGGTTATAATGTGTATGGGTATAATAAGTACTGTATGGGTATAATAAACACATAATTATCTCACTGGTTTGAGCTCGGTAACATCCCAGTCAAGGTAGTCGGCTACTTGGATCATTTGGTTCACTATACAGTCCATTTCCTGGGGAAAAAATACAGTACAATATAAAGTAGAAGTGATTTAAATATATGTTGTCAATAAGAGCATGTAAAAATGCAGTAATCCTTAAACAGAAGTCTACATTATAAAATAGTTAGTTCAGTCAGCTCTCAATCAGTTGGTCTTAGGTTCAATTCCTGTACAAGGCAAGACAGTTTGGGTATGTTTACTCATATGCAATATCTTGGTTTCCCTAATAGTAAATTGGTACCAAGGAATAAGTCTACCACTATAGGATGAATCTTAAGAAGGGTCAGAAGATGACCTAGTGAGGACCTTCATAAACCTAGAACAGGCTTGAAAACAAGCCTAATGTAGCACTCTCCAAGTTTTACAGTGGGGTAAAAGATATGGATTTAAACTCGGAAAAAATTAATTTATGATGGACAATCCAGTTGTAAATTTTTTTTTTTTGTTAAATGGATTTGGAGTTTGAAGTTATGCAAAGAGCCCACTAATCCAAATTCTGAACTGAATGAATTCTCATTTTTTGTTTTCGAGTAAACGGAGGGAGTAACCATGTAAAAGGCAGGAGTAAATGGGTAATGGCAGGACTAATCAAGAAAACAATCAGGTAAATGCCAGGAGTAACCAGGTAAATTGGAAAGAATAACTGCATAAATTGCAGAAATAACCAGGAAAATGGCAGGAATAACCAACTAAATAGCAGAAGTAACTGCTTAAATGGTGGGAGTAATCAGGTAAATGGAAGGAAAAACTGGGTAAATTTGATTTATTTATATATACAAGAGTTCTTACATTCTTGTACAGCCACTAGTATGCGTAGCATTTCGGGCAAGACCTTAATCCTATTGTTCCCCTGGAATATGACTTCCGTGAAGAATCATTTTTACAACCAAGTACCCATTTTACTGTTGAGTTAAACAGAGGCTACAGTTAAGGATTAAGGATTTGTAAATTCTCCCTGGGATACGAACCCAGGACAAAGCCTTCGCAAAATGCCAGGCGAACGTCTTGCCACTACACCATGAAGACTATAAAATGGCCAAAGTAACAGGGTAAACGTTTGGTGTTACAACATAAATGGAGGGAGTAACCAGGTAAATGTTGGGAATAACCAGGTAAACAGCAGGAGTAACCAGGTAAATGGGAGAAATAATGGGATTAAGAACAGGAGTAAACAGGCAAATGGAAGGAATAACTTGGTAATTCCTTCCAAGTTATGCTATACTCTTAAGAACAGAGTAACCAAGAACAGTGCAGGCACTGTTAATAATTAGACGGGCACCTCTGGCACCCGTTTGCCCTCCTGCGTATGTGAAGGACAGAGACGCCTCCAGACGCGTTCCTATTGGTCCCTCGGCGGGAGTAACTTCATAAACTATGGGAGTAACTGTGCAAATGGCAAGAGTAACCAAGTAAATGGGTAGTAGTAACCAGTAATGGGTAAACAGAAGTAAAACTGTGTAAACAGTGAGAGTAAGTGGATAAACGGTGGTAGTAACTGTAAACAGCTGTAGTAAACAGTGGAAGTAATCACATAATCAGCAAGAGTAAGTGCATAAACTCTAAGAGTAACCAAGTAAACTGCAGGAATAACTGGGTAAGTGGTGAGAGTAACTACATAGATGGTAGGAATAACCCAGTAAACAGCAGGAATAACCGGGTATATGGCAGAAGTAAACAGGTAAATGATGAAAGTGTGCAGTTAAACAGTGTGAGTAACCAGATTGTGGCATAAAAAAAACCAGCGTTGAATGTAACCCAGCCACGATTCGGAAGATAGGTATCAAACACGCGAAAACCTCCAACTGGAGGGAGGGAGGAAGGGTTGCCAGGGCGCCTCCAGGGCTCGCCCAGAAAATGGCGTTTCATTACATTCAACGCAGTCAGGACCCCATTCAACCTCCAAAATCCCCGCGCCCGAATATCAGGCCAAGACATGTTGCCAAACACGACAGCCAATGCAGCAAAGTTCCTAACATCATAGTCACGAAGATAGACCACAGGCTGGCTAGACTTAATAACCCTGAGGACGACTCGGGAGACTCAAGCCCTAGAACAGTGAATGAGGGAAATTGGATCAACCCAAAGTGCATCCCCGGGCACAGAAGCCGAGGTGCACAGGTAACAGCGAAGAGCCACAACCGGACGCAACACATGATGTAACCCCAGCGTGACCAACCAAGCACCTATGACCTAAGGGGCTCCTCTGGAAAGCCGCCGCCTCATTCTCTGCCAGAAAAGAAGGAGACGGCTGCAACTGAACAAACCGACCACCAGGATTGAAAGAGTAGAAACTCCTGCGTCATAGAGAATGAAGCTTACCGACCTGACTCCCAGAGGCCAATGCCAACAGAAAATGAGCCTTGGAAAAACAATCAGGAACCGAAGGAGCCACCATAAACCGAGGAGAAGAAAGATAGGAGAGCACCTGGTCCAAGGACTAGGACGGCTTAGGTAGTGCATGAGCAGCCTGGAGGTGAAACAATGCATGAGAAAGCTTACAGAATGGGGCAGAAGTAACATCCATCCCGAAAGCAAGTTGGAGCGGCTTCGCCAACGCCACACGATAAGAGTTGACAGTATAAGGCATTAAATGATGGTCCTGAAAAAGCCAAGACAAAGGACAAGACAACCCGAACAGAAATAGAAGACAACCTACAAAGAGAGAGAAAATGGCGGAAAGAACGCCAGGAAACTTCATACTGCCATTGAGACGAAGCTCTCGGGTGGGACATCATCAACAAAGTCACCTGTTCACCATGCAATTGGTGATAAACCCACATCAAAAAGACCAGACACAAAGAGCGGAGAAGGCCAAACCAGCCTTGTACTGGACTGGTCTGACCCGCTGGATGAGGCGGAGCCATGGAAAACGTCCTGGGTTCGGACATCAAGCAAGCAGCACACTCAAACTCGCCCCCCCCCAGGTAAGCCTGCAGAGGTTTCTCGCCACTCAAGCATGTGGGGCCGACAGAACCCATGCCACGTCCTTAACGAAAATAATGGGCAGTCTGGCAGCCAGGAAGACTCTGGAACCTCCAAACACACCAAATATGGGGAAGAAGAACCGAACTCAAATAAGGATGGATCCATTGTGGAGGCAGAATCCGGGTCTCGCAGAAGGTACACAGCAAGAGCCTCCCAAACCTCCTTAGGTGAGACTTGAGAGGCAGAAAACTTCCAAAAGGACAAAGCCAAGGAAACGAAGGGAGCCCAGCACTGAACCCGGGGAGGAGCCGACCCCAAATCATACTCATACCAGGAAGAGGGTAAGAACCCCCCCCCCCCTCGCAACAAGAAGCTCTGTGAAGAAGACACCAACACCCAAATGAGCTCAAAGGGGGCCCAAGGCCCCCAGGTCAACTCCTATGCAGCCATGGGATCCCCCAAGTTGGACTCGGGGCAAAGCCGTCCTCCACACCCTCTATCCCTGAAGAAAAGGCAGAGTCCAGGGACAAGACAGCAAAGAAGGGGGCCTGCTGGTGGGACCCAGAAGCCTCCAAAAGAGGAACCGGCTCAAATGCCTCTGTCCCCAACCCGAATGGGGTAGCCCTCGAAGCTGCCCGAGTCTCATTACTAACTAAACCCTGCCCCGATCCTGAAACTCTCAGACGTTTGGGAGCTGGAAGCAGGGGGAAAGGGGATGGAGGTGCAGGATGAACAACAGGAGAAGGACCAGGGAGTGCAGACAGAACCAAAGTCGAAGTGACTATCGTCCCCAGGTCCAGGTCACTATAACCGAAGCAGGGTAGCCACGGGGCATCCGGATGGGAAACCAACCTAGCATGTTGCAGCATCCTAAACCTAGCTTGCAATGCGGATGCTGCATGTACCCTAACAGTAAATGTCATTAGAATGGTACTCGAGAACAAGCAGAGAACATGACTCGCAAGACTCCGGGTCAAAGGTGTCATTGACTCAACATGCAGCATAAGTGAGGAAAAAGTGGTGACTGTCACCCTGAGACAAGGGGAAAACAGCAAACTTCCAACCCGCACGAGGAAGGCTGAAACTCTGAAGACGCATCCATAGGTCCCAACGAGCCCCGACAGAGTTTTCCAAGGCCTGTAGGCTGACTGCTACGGGAAGCAGAAGCAAGGTGTGGCTAACTGGTTAAAACCCAAAGCTAATAAGGGAGAGGCGATCAAACCACTGAAACCCCCTGCAACGTGACCTATTTTAAACTAACAACAATAACACAGAAATTTGTGATTTTTATATATATTTTGTGTGGTATGTGTTGTCACCATCACATCCTGGTTTACTGCAGGGATCTTGTTTAGATACTGTACTATTGACCAAATTCCTCAAGGTTAGTGTATGGAAATAGTTGTTACTTGATAGAATAAATATGGTGAACTACACTATAAATATAAGGACTATCTTGTATATGGGTAATTCAGCCCATCCTCCTGCTTAGGCAGTACTTATAGTAACAATGAAGACCATCATACATATATTGGTGTAAATAGCAATTACTCTACAAGTACAAATGAGTGTTATTGAATTTGGACAAACTGGAAAGGTTTTTGTATTGATGTTGCAAAGAAAACCTAACCTAACCTAATCTAATTTTCCTAAGCTTAATACATGCTATCTGATGACATATATATAGTACATATATGTGCTATATGCCACTATATATATACCACTAGGCCGAAGAATATTAAGGTTTGGTTTTATTTTTTTTTATGAACTATAAAGTAAATAGCACTAAATTCTACTATCAAAATGTTCATTATGTCTGTGTGTGTTCGATGGTTCACATAGTACACTGTCACTGTCTGACACTGTCCTCTTATACACATGTTATTTACTAAGAAAAAAAGGTAACAAGAGAAGCAGTAGGTACTTACATTAGTATCAAGGACACCGTTGCCATCAGTATCGTATAGCCGAAACATAACTGTCAACAAAATACAGTATATATAAAATACATCATTGTGCATTTTTTTCAAGAAGTAACATCTTATTATTCATATAATTCTTGAAAAGACCCAGCATTGAATGTAATGAAATGTCAGTTTCTGGGTGAGACCCAGAGGCTCCCAGGAGCTAACTGGGCTGATATGAATGTATTAGACCCTGGCATCAGTCAATGCACATGAAGTTCTAGGCTTACCAGGGACCACGAGCCAAAACCTGGCCCCCCTCAGAGAGGCACGAGGAGCAATGGCTTATATAAACCCCTGTGTGGTTGGAAACATTTTATATCTGCCATCAACAGGGTCAGGCACCCAGAAAGATAAGCTCCCCAAAACAAACCCCTATTATGATTAAAATATTGCTACTGAAAGCTGAACTAGTGGACATAACTCCCCAAATGAAAATAAGCAAACATGACATCATCACAACGCTGTCTGAACAACTTTTCCCTCCCTCTCTGGGAAAAGGGTAGAGGAAGCCCCAAACCCCCACGCTGCCTATCCACACTGCAGTTCTGAGGCTGGATGTCAAAAATCGCGAAAAAATGCCGACCGGAGGGAGGGATGCCAGGAAGCCTCAGGGTCTCACCCTGAAACTGGCGTTTCATTGCATTCCATGCTGGTTTTCTGGAGGGGGTCCCATCGACTCCCTGGAGCTACTTACCCAAAGACAAAACAAGAGAGACTTACCCGGGAGTTGGTCGGCCCTCGCTCCTCAATGCGAAGTCGAGATAACTGGCTGCAACTGCCGACTCAATGCGACACAGGCCCAACTAGGCCCAAGAACAATGACAAGGTGGAGAGCAGCCAGGATCCTGTTCGACCTCCAAAAACTTGTGCCAGAATGTCAGCCCAAGACATGTTACCGAAGACGGCAGCCAGTACAGCAAACTTACAAACGTCATGGGCACGGTGATAGACATCAGGCTGGCTGGGTCGAATAACCCTGCGGACGACCTGGGAGACCCGAACCCTGGAACAGAGAAGGGAATCCCGGTCAACCCAAAGCGTGTTCCCCGTCACTGAGGCTGTGGCGTGCAGGTAATGGCAGAGAGCCGCAACTGTACACAACACATGATGCACCCCTGGCCTAACCAACCAAGCATCAACAACCCCAAGGACCCCTATGGAAAGCAGCAGTCTCATTCTTCATCAGAAAAGGAGATGGCTGCAAAAAAACATACTGCCAGGAACAAAAAGAGCAGAAACTCCCCTGCGCCAGAGGAGAGCATGAAGCTACCCAACTCGACCCCCAGAGGCCAATGCCAAAAGGGAAAAGAGCCTTGAAAAAACAATCCTAAATCGAAGGGGCCACCACTAACCAAGGAGAAGAGAGAAACGAGAGCACCCAATCTAACTACCAGGACGGCTCAGGCAGCACATGAGCAGGCCAGAGGTAAAACAAAGCCCGAGACAGCTTGAGGAATGGTGCAGAAGTAACATAAATGCTGAACGCAAGCTGCAGCAGCTCCGCCAACGCCGCACTATACCAAGGTGACGGTATTCAGCATAAGATGACGGTCCTGGAACAATCACGAAACGAAGGACAAGACAACCCTATCAGAGACAGAAGTAAACCTATGAAGGGATAAGAAATAATGGAAGGATTAAGAAATAATGGAAGGACCACCAGGAAACTTCATACTGCCACAAGACGAAGCACGCAGGTGGGAGACTATTAACGAAGCCACCTGCTCACTATACAAGTGATGATAGACTCGAGTCAGAAAGACCAAACGCGAAGACTCGAGGAGAAGATCGAACCAGCCCCATAATGGACCAGACCGATCTTCTGAAAGAAGCGGAGCCTCTGGAAGACCCTCGGGTTCGGACACCGAGCAAGTAGCGCCTGAGACCAAGGATGGGCCGGCCACCAATGGGCCGGAAGGACAACTCTCCCTTGGCAAGTCTTCAAATGAGCTAGGATCTGGAGCAACAGAGGAACCAGAGGATAGAGGTACAGGTAACCCCACCTCGACCTTTCCTGCCTGAAGGCATCGACCTCGATGGCCTTGCAGTCAGGGAAGGGCGCCACATACAACAGGAGACACCTCAACCATGCCGACGTGAGGAGGTCCACCTCCGGAGGCCAGTACATCCGGCAGAGCCAACTGAACATCTTGGCATCGACCGTCCATTCCGTGGACAGGGGAATGAACTGAGACAGGCCGTCTGTCAGGACATTGGACACCCCCCGAATGTGAGCACCCCAGAGAGCCAAACCCCGAGAACTCAGCAGACGAGTCACTCGAAGCAACCAGCCCCAAAGAGCCAAGGACCGCATCAAACCACCATGGTTCAGGCAATGAATCACTGGGGAGCAGTCTAAATGCAGCCTGATCGTCAATCTGTGAGCAACCTCGACTCCTTCGAAGCGACAGCAATACTGCCCCGAACTCCCGTACCATGCAATGGTCATGAAGGAAAGATGGACCCCACCGCCCCTGGCCTGCCTAGTGAGCACTGGTCACAAAGCCCCAGAGAAAGAGACAATGCATCTGTGAACACACGAGTGAGGGCTTGGGTAGGTGCCAAGGCACTGAACCCCAAAAACCCCGAAGAAGCCGGCGATGCATCAACCGTACGAAATGACCCGAAAGGCCCACAAATCGTGGAGTCAGGCGCGAGCAAACAGCACAAGTCTCCCTCCCCCCCCCCCCCATTGCTTTGTCAATGGAACGAATTGCGAAAGGGCCAATGCCCCCTCACGTGAACCCGACCTCCACACAGAGCGATCACTGTGCCGTCCAGATGAAAACGGTTCCGAAGGCTCCTCCGGCTCCGAAACTGGCACCACTGGCCTATCATAACTGAAGAAACCCCAAGCCCTGGCACGATCCTTCCGGGAAGATCCCCAATGGGCCCCCTCAGAGAACCAACAAGTTCGACATGAGACGACAACTGGAAGAAGCTGCCTGTAGATACTGCACCACCGCAGACTCTGCAAACAGCAAAGGACAAAAAAGCAAAGAAAACCTGAGAGCCAGGGCTTAAGCGGATTCCACGGAGGTAGCAAGCACTGCCTGCCAACATGCGAGACGGAAAGCAAAGAACAGTGAAACCGCATCCTGCAGGATCGGCGTGAACAGCTTCAAAAGAGCAGATGACTCATTCACCGCCAAGACCAAGGCACCAGACCCAGGATTGGCCCCAAGCACCTCCATGGTCCTCCTCAAGCCAGTCCGAGAACAGCTTGAGAAGGGAAAAGAATCGCAAGACTAACGCCAACAGGCACGGGCGGGCAAGTCCTCAGTAACCAGGGCAGCCAAGAGAGTGGAAACCTGCACGTGAAGCTGTACAATGCCAACATTCTGAGGAATGGTAGGGGCCAACAAGCACGCATTGAGGAGCTCAAATTCGCTCCTCAGGAAAACCTGGACCACTGTATGAGCCTCGCGCCACTCAAGCACGCAGGACCGACAAAACATATACTATGCCTTCAATGAGAAAAAGGAGCAGTCCACAAACCAGGAAGACTCCGGAACCTCATAACGAGCCCAGTAAGAAAAGATCCAAACATGAAGGAAGAAGAATCCATTATGGAAGTGTAATCCAATCCTTACCTCCCTTGCGCAGGAGGTAAGCTGCAATGGCCTCCCGCACCACATGAGGTGGGATGCGGGAGGCCAAAAACCTCCAGAAGGATGGGACCAAAGAACACAAGGGAGCACGGAACCGAACTCGGGAAGGGACTTATCCCAAATCCAATTCATACGAGGAGGGAGGAGATGAAAATCCCAATCCCTTGTAACATCAAGCCCCACTCGGAAGGTACAAAAAACCCAAGCAGGTCCAACAGGGCCTAAGGCCCCCAAGTCAACCTCTCCCTCTCCCTGGGAACCTCCCCTTGAGGACCCAGGGTTGAGCCATCCTCCAAGTCCCGTCTCAAAACAAAAGGCAGAAGCAGCCAAAAAAGTAGAAATGAAGGGGGCCCCACTGGTCATACCCAAAAGCTCCGGGTGGAGGAACATGCTCGAATGCCTCTGTCGCCACACGGAAGGGGCATACCCTGAAACTGCCCGAGTCTCAACATCAACTAAACCCTGCCCCGATTCCAAAACCCTCAGATGCTTCAGAACCGGAAGCGGGGGGAGAAGACCAGGACGAACAACAGAAGGACAAGGACAAGGGGGCGCGGACTGAACCAATGGGCAGTCTTGGGATATCTGGGGTAGCAGCCAACCTAGCATGCTGCAGGAAACCTAAACCGAGCATGCAATGCTGAAGCTCTCTGCACTGAATATCATGATCAGTGGACTGGGTGTACTGGAGTACAACCAAGGAACAAAACTCGCAGAACTCCGAGTCGAAGGCGTCACTGACCCAACAGGCAACATAATGGAGGCAGAAACCGATGAGTGTCACCCTGAAACAAGGGGACAGAGCAACTTTCAAACTCGCACAAAGTCAGAAGGGACCCAGGGGTTGCAACCATCAGGCTAAAGAGTGCCTGCATGGTTTCCCATGGCCCTTAGTTGTATTTTACCTAGTTGTATTCACCTAGTTGTGCTTGCAGGGGGTTAAGCTCTGCTCATTTGGCCCACCTCTCAACTGTCAATCAATCAACTGACTACCTACTAACTAATTCCCCCCCCCATACACACACACACACACACAGGAAGCAGCCCATAACAGCTGTCTAATACCCAGGTACCTATTTACTGCTAGGTAACAGGAGCATCAGGGTGAAAGAAACTGACCATGTTTCTCACCGGTGCCGGGAATTGAACCCTGGTACACAGGATTACATGTACAGCATGCTGTCCACTCAGCCACCAGCTCCCTAAACGAGCTGGTGGCTTGTTACATTTATTGTGTAATCTCGTTAACGACTGTGATGCGCCGAGTTTATTTTGAAATTCCCCCCGTGTGCATGAAATAAAGTGTTCCCAAAAAATTCTTTTTTTCTTCGTATAAGGATAAATTCCCTTCCCTGAACATGTCTATGTAAAAATAAATACCAAATTCCACTTACTTTGGCTGTGGGGATGCGGACAAGGTGTGCTGTGACGTCATCAGGGGCTGGTCGCCTGTGCGTGACGTGCCCAGACACAGTCGCGCGGGCCATTCAAGCACTGGGTGTTGCCACAAATATATTTTCAATTATTTGTTCTATATATTTCCAATGCGGTTTTATTTGTTTTTTTTATCGTATATGATGCATATTTGTGTCCTTTACAATATGTATACAGTAGAACATTCATAATGTTCCATGGAACTGTGATACATGTGTCGGTAATGTGTCCACAATAAATTTTTATTGTCGCAATATTACTTTATAAAAATTCACTAAAATTACAATACTGTATGTACAGTTTCACACACTATTTACACAGTAACATACTGTATTACACACTCAGTACTTCGAAAGTGAGTAATAATCAACGAAGTAGTCCATGTACACAGCACGACTTCGCTCTTGTTGCACCAAGTACAGCTAGATTTTCGCTTCCTGTTTCTTCGTTCTGTGTGTTTGCAAATAACGCACTCACGTATACCCTTGGCTTTAGTACCTGTAGATGGAATGTAGCCAAGCTTGTGAAGCGTAAGGTAGTCTTGAAAAGATTATAGGAAAAGATCAATTTGTAAGGTAGTCATGAAAAGATTGCTTTGTAAGGTCCCACGCAGGAAGAGATTCAGCCAGCTCAAAGAGTGTCCGTCAGTCAAGAAGAGATTCAGCTATTCTTGAAAATATCTATGGAAATCACCACAATGGAAGCCGCTAACACTGTTCATCTATGCTACTTGTATCAGATGCATCATTACTGAATGCAGAAAATGATTCATCTATGTATCATCTATATAAATTCAAAATAGCATAGGTGGAGGAAGGGTGGCGCTCAGAGCTTCAACTGGATGCGCTCACTGTATCGTCTTCATAGGTGCTGTATTACTTGTATCTGACCTTTGTGTTAGGTCTTTTATTGCGCCTAGCTTCACCAATATTATGACCCTTATGTTCTTCAAACAATAAGGTTTGAATTTCACTGACAGCGCACGATCTTTCAATACCACATTGGACAGGTGTTTGGGAGTCAGAGACGCGTGCGCCACCCATGGTTGCTCACTCAGTATTAACCCAGCCAGCAGCAATAGGGCATTCTGGGAATTTTTTCCAAGATGGTTGCCTCTCACTGGAGGTCCTAAGTCCATTTTGTACACACCCAACTGCGCACACTGGGAAACAGATTCACGGAAAATGAAAAGGAAATGTGTGAAACATTAAATGAAAAGTTCCAAAGTGTGTTTGTACAAAATGAAATCTTCAGAGAACCAGACACAATAAGAATTCCAGAGAACAACATAGAGCGGATAGAGGTGTCTAGAGATGAAGTGGAAAATATGCTAAAGGAGCTCGGGAGGAACAAAGCAGCTGGCCCAGATGGCGTTTCACCATGGGTTCTGAGAGAATGTGCATCTGAGCTCAGCATTCCACTTCACCTGATTTTTCAGGCATCCCTGTGTACAGGAATCGTAGCAGACGTGTGGAAACAGGCTAACATAGTTCCAATCTACAAAAGTGGCAGCAGGGAAGACCCCCTCAATTATAGACCTGTATCATTGACAAGTGTAATAGTGAAAGTATTGGAAAAGCTAATCAAAACTAAATGGGTAGAACACCTGGAGAGAAATGATATAATATCAGACAGACAGTATGGTTTTCGATCAGGAAGATCCTGTGTATCGAATTTACTCAGTTTCTATGATCGGGCCACAGAGATTTTACAGGAAAGAGATGGCTGGGTTGACTGCATCTATCTGGACCTAAAAAAGGCTTTCGACAGAGTTCCACATAAGAGGTTGTTCTGGAAACTGGAAAATATTGGAGGGGTGACAGGTAAGCTTCTATCATGGATGAAAAATTTTCTGACTGATAGAAAAATGAGGGCAGTAATCAGAGGCAATGTATCGGAATGGAGAAATGTCACAAGTGGAGTACCACAGGGTTCAGTTCTTGCACCAGTGATGTTTATTGTGTACATAAATGATCTACCAGTTGGTATACAGAATTATATGAACATGTTTGCTGATGATGCTAAGATAATAGGAAGGATAAGAAATTTAGATGATTGTCATGCCCTTCAAGAAGACCTGGACAAAATAAGTATATGGAGCACCACTTGGCAAATGGAATTTAATGTTAATAAATGTCATGTTATGGAATGTGGAATAGGAGAACATAGACCCCACACAACCTATATATTATGTGAGAAATCTTTAAAGAATTCTGATAAAGAAAGAGATCTAGGAGTGGTTCTAGATAGAAAACTATCACCTGAGGACCACATTAAGAATATTGTGCAAGGAGCCTATGCAATGCTTTCTAACTTCAGAATTGCATTTAAATACATGGATGGCGATATACTAAAGAAATTGTTCATGACTTTTGTTAGGCCAAAGCTAGAATATGCAGCTGTTGTGTGGTGCCCATATCTTAAGAAGCACATCAACAAACTGGAAAAGGTGCAAAGACATGCTACTAAGTGGCTCCCAGAACTGAAGGGCAAGAGCTACAAGGAGAGGTTAGAAGCATTAAATATGCCAAAACTAGAAGACAGAAGAAAAGAGGTGATATGATCACTACGTACAAAATAGTAACAGGAATTGATAAAATCGACAGGGAAGACTTCCTGAGACCTGGAACTTCAAGAACAAGAGGCCATAGATTTAAACTAGCTAAACACAAATGCCGAAGAAATATAAGAAAATTCACCTTCGCAAATAGAGTGGTAGACGGTTGGAACAAGTTAAGTGAGAAGGTGGTGGAGGCCAAGACCGTCAGTAGTTTCAAAGCGTTATATGACAAAGAGTGCTGGGAAGACGGGACACCACGAGCGTAGCTCTCATCCTGTAACTACACTTAGGTAATTACACTTAGGTAATTACACTTAGTAATTACACTTAGGTAATTACACACTTAGAATGGGTACGAAAAAATCAAAGAGAGTTTTCTCGGGTGGCGCAGTTTCCTACCGACCGAGAATACTCGGTTGGCGCAGTTCAGTGGTTAAGAAAAGCCCAGGTAGGGTACTGCTAACCAGCACCCAAAGTTACCAATCAAACTGCTAAAGCTGAACCCCCAGGACGTGTACACTCATGGGGGCCTAGTAGAGGACCACCATGATTTGGGTGTGATCAAAACCAAGGGACACATCCCCCACCAAGCAGGAAAACAAAAACTAACACCCCCAAGTCCAGGTTCCTATAAAGAAAAACGATACTATCACCCCCGCATTTTTTTTTTTTAAAGAAAAATCCCGCAAGAGGACAATGTGCCCAGGCGGAACAGAGCCGGGCGCAATGAGAGGTGAAAACTAGCTGCACATGTACCCTGTACCTCAACCATTGACAAAACTACTCCCTACCAAGAGGCAAACAGTGGTGCAGGAAACACACCAGCTGACTCCAAGGGTGGTCAATCACCGAGCAGCAAAAGACTTTGTTGAGGTAAAACCCAAGGTAACTTGTGGAAGGCGGCCCCAAGGCCCAAAGGCAGTACTTACAGGGCACCTAGGGAAGGGGACCCTAGGTGCATGCAGCCCGAGTACTTGTGAAATAACTCCTGGCTCGCACACCACCACTTAGATTGTGCCACACCACAAGGCACATAACTGGAAAAACGAGCCATAGGTGCACAACCTTGCCAGTTCACATCAGCCACAGAACTGCAGGATGGATAGCCGGCGTGGGGGTCTAAGGCTTCACCTTCCCTCTCCCAGGAAGGGGGAAGCGATTGCACAGACAGCGGCGCAGTGACATGGTGTCGTCATGCTCGTTTGCTCATTTTCATTTGGGGAATTCTTTCTATTAATTCAGCTTTCAGTAGCAATATTTTAACCAGAATAGGGGTTTGTTTTGAGGCGCTTACCTTTCTGGGTGCCTGACCCGGTCGATGGCAAACATAGAATGCTTCCAACCACACGGAGGGGTTTCTTTAGACTATTGCTCTTCGTGCCTCTCTGAGGGGGCCAGGTTCTGGCTCGTGGTCCTCAGTAGGCCTAGAACTTCATACATATTGACTGATGCCAGGGGTCTAATACACTGATATCAGCCCGGTTAACTCCGGAGAGCCGAATGGGCTCCCTCAGAAAATCAGACTGATTAAAATAAAAAAAAAGGTTCTAAGAAAGTCACTTAGTTGCTCTTGAAGGAGGCAAAGAACCTGCTAGCCCCAAGAGCAGATCTATACTTAAGACAGTTTGACAAATCTGCCTGTGCACAGCAGGGATCTTTTCAAATGTCCCTATAGGGTCTTAGTGATGCAAGGGAGAGACTAAGAATATTCTATATCAACCCAAATCAAATGCCAGAATACAGTACATTAAAAAACTCAAGGTTTGGCCCTTCTTTCCTGAAATGAGGGAAGAGTAGATTTCCACAGATCTCATGTAGAGGCTGAAATACCTCCCAAAATTCAGTGACCACCAGATGAGAAGTAGGACAAAAAAGGATAAAATCATAAGTAAACTACGAAGAAGAGGCCTAGTTACTAAAGCAAGTGTAAGGGCACGGGTTTGTAAGTCATACCCGAGAGTTCAGAATAACAAAACTTTTAAGGGTTTACTTAGTAAACCATAAACTTATCAACAGACAAGGATGGACAAATGAATTCAGCAATCAAATGGATAAAAACTAAAATAAATACTGTACAGTTACTTTAGTTCCGTCAAAATGTAACCAAGGGAAAACAGAATGTAGCATGCAACCACTCGCAGGCAATTTTGTGACTGGCTGCATCTTATTATTTTCTAATGAAACATGTACAGTACTGAGGAACTGTGAATGTAGTGGAAGTCTCAAGAGGAGAATATCCACTGCTGGTCAATGCACAAAACAAGGTAGAATGTACAAGTCTCATAACCCAGTTGATTAAAAAAAGGAAAATAGATGCAAATTACTGGTATACACACACAAGAAGCATCCACCAATAGCATCACCCCACTGCACAACAAAACTATTTTCTAATTATAAACACCAACTTCTTAATTATGGTCACTTGCCTGTCCACCATCAATATGTCAGTTAAATTGTGAGATTGTAGTTTGTGCTTATATCACGAGCTTCCATATGATAGTGATCAGGTGCAGCAGTTGGACGTGACAACCCAATGTTTGTACACTGACTGCATATCTTTGGCTTGCCAATTGCAGTTTGGATGGGCTTTGGAGTTTCTAGCAGTTATTTTGGACTGGACTGATTATTCTTTAGTGTCTCTCTAGCATCAGGTTGACCAGCCAGAGACACTTGAAATGATCTCTGCTGAGCTGATGCAGATTGTCAATTTTCAACATACCTGTACAGTACTGTATTTGCATAAATACAAGCCGTACACAAATTTAAGCACACAGTGAGTTTTAATGCTTGAACCTTGATTCTGTGATGCAAGGAATACTAATAGTACTGTACTCTGAAGTTCAGTAATTCTTTAAAATTCTTACATTAAAATTATTTTCATATTTAAAATTAATCATATACTGTACAGTACTGTACAGTTGGAGGAATGGTTGAAGGGGCGAGTAGCTGCTGGTTGCAAATACCAGTAGTAACATTGTGTAACATTTGAGTCAAGCTTGGCTGAAAACTTTTAAAATATATGAAACTCGGTGATATAGTAATGCTTCCCAAAAACGTTCATGTAAATCTGATCTTAACCACTGGACTGCACCGGCCGAGAAAACTCGGTCAGTAGGAACCTGCACGAGCCGAGAAAACACCTTTTTAATGCTTCGTACCCATTCAAAACGCGAGCGCAGTACGTTGTATACGAAATGGACTCTTGGGACCTCCAGTGAGAGGCAGCCATCTTGGAAAAAATTCCCAGAATGTCCTGGAGCTGCTGGCTGGCTCAGTTCCGAGTGAGCAACCATGGGAGGCACACACGCCTCTGGTTCCAAACACCTGTCCGACGTGGTGTTGAAAGATTGCTCTCTGTCGGTGAAATTCAGACCTTATTGTTTGAAGAACATAAGGGTCATGATATCAGGCACAATAAGGATCTAGCACAAGAGTCGGATGCTAGTGATACAGCACCGATGAGGACGATATAGCGAGCTTATCCAGTAGTAGCTGAGCACCACCCATGCTCACCCGTGTTATCTCTAATTTTTATAGATGATTCATAAATGAATCTTTTCTGGGTTCAGTGATGATGCATCTGATACAAGTAGCATAGATGAACAGTGTTAGTGGCTTCCATGGTGGTGTTTTCCGTGGATCTTTTAAAAAATAGCTGAATCTCTTCCAAAATAGCTAAATCTCTCCCAGAATGGCTGAATCTCTTCCAGAATAACTGACACCCTTCCTGAATACCTAAATCTCTTCCAGAATACCTTATAAAACGATCTTTTCAAGACTATCTTATAAATTGATCTCTTCCTATAATCTTTTCAAGACTACCTTACACTTCACAAGCTACAAGCTTGTGAAGTATGTAGCCAAGCAAGCTTGGCTACATACCACCTACAGGTACTAAAGCCAAGGGTGTACATGAGTGTGCTATTTGCAAGCACACAGAACAAAGAAACAGGAAGCAAAAATCTGTTTGTTCCTGGTGCATCGAGAGCAAAGTCACACTGTGTACCATGGATTGCTTCATTAATTATCACTCGCTTCCAAAGTACTGAGTGTGTAATACAGTGTGTTACTGTGTAAATAGTGTGAAACTGTACATATTGTAATTTTGGTGAATTTTGAACAAGTAATATTGCGACAATAACATTTACTGTATATTCTACGATCAATCAAAACAGTGTTTTTGCTGTTATTACACTATATACACACACTGTATATATCTATCTATGTGTGTTCACCATAAACCACTAAGTTGGTATGGTGAGTCAAAACAACAAGACTGGCCACGACACGGCAGCTAACAGACGCCACCTCCCTCCCCTCTTTCAACACTTACTCGCCAACATTTTTCCTCTCACCATATTTTTATTGTTTTTATTACACTATTTACACATGTTATAAATAACCTCACTAAAATGGCTCCTCCCAACATACTCCTTTTGATGTTATTACACTCTATATACACAATTATAAATAAGTATCTACATTTGTGTTCACCATAGCAAACCACTATGCTGGTATGGGAAGACAAAACAACAAGAGTGGCTGCTACACATCAGCCAGCTAACACTACCTCCCTCCCTCCCTCCCTCCTCACACCATACTACGCACATCGCTAATTATCACCACAATCCAGCTATTATCAGAATCCTGGTCACTAAATCCTGTAAATGAATAATTTTCCACAAGTTTATTTTGTAAAGGAACATGAGGAGTTGTTTCAAGATTCTTAGATGGACCAAACAATGGCAGTGCGCTGTGGCTAGTGCTGTGAACATCTTGAACAACGTTGTGTTCACTGATATCTGAACATTGTATACAGTCTATCACATTTAGGCTCTTCTGTAATACTATCATACCAGTTAATAATACCAGTTACATACAGTATATATATTTTGACATTTTTAAGCGATGTTGTGGTCACAAGCTGAACAGCAGTGCTGTTAGCTCATGCTCCGTGCACCAGCCTTGGTTGCTCACTCAGGACTGAGGCTCTCACACCCGGGAATGTTGCCCATGATTTAAAAAAAAAAAATGGCGTCTCTTTACTAGAGCCTTGAGGAAGCTGATGAGAACCTTGTGTAGCTGCAGGAGTTTTGAATGCTATCCTATACCTACGAGAGTCCTGAGGCGCTCTGTGCACCCCTGATCCAGTGCCTCAAGGTGCTCTGTGCATTGTGGTGGTTAAACAGCATGGCCAAACCATACTCAAACAATGACAGATCTATCACAGAGGCAAAATCCGGGTCACACATGAGGTAAGCCGCAATAGCCTCCCGAACCTCCTTAGGCGGGATTCGAGAGGCAGAAAACCTCCGGAAAGGAGGAGCCGAAGAACCCAGGAGAACTCGGAACTGAACCCGGAGAAGAGCCGACCCCAAATCATACTCGTACAGGTAAAGGGGGTAAGAAAACCCTTTTCCCTGCAACAACAAACCCTGCAAAGAGGGCACCAAAACCCATGCGGGATCAAAGAGGGCCCAAGCCGCCCAGGTCACTTTCTCTCTAGCCCTGGGAGCCTCCAAACCAGGCCCCGGGGCAGAGCAGTCCTCCACGCCCTCTACCTTTGAAGAAAAGGCAGAGTCCAGGGAAAAGGCAGCAAAGAAGGAGGTCTGCTAGTAGGACCCAGAAGCCTCGACAGAAGGAGTGGGCTCAAATGCCTCCATCTCCTACTCGAATGGGGCAGCCCCTGAAGCCACCCGAGTCTGAACGCCATCTAAACCCCGCCCCGATCAACGGAAAAGGGTGAACAACGCCAACCAGGAAAGGACTTGCGGACGCGGATGGAACCGAAGTCGAAGCGACAAACTCCCGCAAGTCCGGGTCCCTATAACCAAAATGGGGCAGCCCTGGGGCATCCAAGCGGGCAACCAACCTAGTGCATTGCAGCAACATAAACCTGGTATGCAATGCGGATGCTGCCTGAACCCAAACCTCAGTGACAATAGAATGGGTGAACTGAGGCACAAGCAGAGAACATGTCTCGCAAGACTCTGGGAAAAACACAAGACTCAAAAACAAAACACAAGACTAGCAAGAAAACACCTGCAAAAGTACAACGCCACCAGAAGGAACAGGAACACAGCCGCCGCATAGGTAAGCAAGCAGCACAGCACCTTGTACCCCAACCAGCAACACAACCACTTTCCTACCTAAGGCCAAACAAAAGCCACGAAATCCCAGTTGGCCCTAAGGGTGGGGGTAAATGCAGAGCAGCAAAAACTCCTACAGAAGTGGAATCCCGAAGGCTCTATAGAAGGTAATCCTAGAGCACAAGGGTAGTACTTACAGGGCACTTAGAGAAGGTAGCCCCAGGCGCTTGCAGCCCCAGTACACTGTAGTTACACCTGGGCAACACACCACAAGGAGCAGGAAACACCACAAAGGCACAAATTCTGCCAAGAAATCGAGGCCAGATTTGACGACCGCCCCAATACGCATCAGCCTACGAACTGAAGGTGTGAGCAGCCGGAACGGGGCGTTCGGGGCCTCCCCCCTCCCCCTCTCGGGCAGGGGAGGGCTGCGTGGACAAGCAGCATGGCGGCGGTGTATGACATTTGCTTGTTTCCTTAAGTTTTGGGGCGTTTTGCCTCTCTATTCAGTCTTCCGTTGCAATTTCTTACCAAGTGGGGTCTGTTTTGGTATGCCTACCTTTCTAGGTGCCTAACCCCGGTCGATGGCAGACATGGAATGCTTCCAAACACATGGGGGTTTCCATAGGTCATTGCTCCCTGTGCCTCTCTGAGGGGTCCAGGTTCTGGCTCATGGTCCCCAGTAGGCTGAACTCCATTGACTGATGCCCAAGAAGAAGCAAGAAGAAGAACACCCACCAGAGTCATATAATGTATATCAGTCCGATAGCTCCAGGGAGTCGGAGGGACTCCCGACAGAAAATAGTGAATTTGTTCATTTTTGGACATTTCTTTAACCTCTTAACTGCACGGCCTCCAAATATGACACCTTTCCCAATGCGCAGGAAATAAAATCTGGAAAAAATTAATTTCTGTTTTTAATGTGTCAAAAACCCTTCCTTGAGTAAGGGTATAGTAAACAGAAGGTCGAAATTGTAAGTACTTTACCTGCTATGGGGTCCGTAAGTTCGTGCGTGATGTCATCATTCCCTGGTCACCCGTGGCATACGCCCCCAGGGCAGGTAGGGCGCTTGGGGCAGGATGCGCAAGTTGCCGCAAATATATTTTTGTTCATTTTCTGCGCACAGTTCCAAATACATTTTATATGCTTTTACATGCCAATCCTATGTATAATGAACATGTACACTATATTATGGCAGTAGAACATCCGTACTGTCCGAAGACACTGTTACGTGCATGACATGTGTACACATATCCGGCACATATTTCCATTGTATTATGCTAATTTATGTATATATACAGTCTATTTACACACTATACACTATCACACACTATATATATTCCCCATGAACACACTCAGAACTCCGCAAGTGTCAGCTGCCACACCCTCACTCTTCCAACATCCAATCTCTCCCTCACTCCTCCAACATCTTACTCGCCAACATTGCTCCTCCCACCATACTGTTATTGTTTGTATTACACTATTTACACATGTTATATATACCTATCTACATATTTTATTCACCAGAACTATGCAAGTAAGCCGGTATTGTGGCCAAACTTTACAGTGGCCACCATACGTGGTCATGATGATGTTATGCCCGAATGATGATGTTACTGCCCGAAACGCTTTGCGTAATACTGTAGTGGCTTTAGGCATTGTATGTACTAGCTCTATCTATAAATCTATAAATTTTTGTAAAATCTCTTGTATGTATGTACATTACCTGAATAAACATTTATTTATATATTATTATACACTGCATGAGAAATCACACAGCAGCCAGTAGACGATACTACGATTACGTCACCTCCCTCACCAAAATAGCTCCTCCCAACATACTTCTGTTGCTGTTACTACACTATATACACACATTGTATATACCCATGTACAAATGTGTTCACAATAGCGAACCACTAAGCTAGTATGATGAGCAAAGCAAGAGTGGCTGCCACACAGTGAGGCTACCTCGATTCTTATTACCTGTATCACCACAATCCTGCTGTTATCACAATACTGGTCACTAAATCCTGTAAATACATAATTGACCACAAGTTTATTTAGTAAAGGAACCTAAGAAGTCGTTTGAAGATAATACAAGTTATATATATATTTTGACATTATTAGGCGATGATGTGGTCACAAGCTGAACAGCAGTGCTGTGAGCTCATGCTGCGTGTGCCGGCCTTGGTTGCTCACTCACTACTGAGGCTCTCACACCCAGGAATGTGGACCACGATTTTTTTTTAAAGATGGCGCCTGTTTACAAGAGCCCTGAGGAAGCTGATGTGAACCCTATGTAGCTGTGAGAATTTTGAATAGAACGTGAAAAATACAAATACCCGGAGGCGCGTAGCATACCCCAGACATTGGCCTGCAGGCGCGTTGTGCAGTTAAAGGGTTAAGAAATTCAGCTAAGTTGAATTGAAGTAGGGCTCCATATAATTCAGATTACGGAGCATAAACAGTATAGACAAAAATCTGTCCAGTATTTGTCAAGATGAATAATATATTTCTAACAAATAATAATTGTTTGTTAGTACTTTTTTAATAATAATTTGAAAGAGGTAATATATTTATTGTATCTGTAAAATATCTATTGTAGAACACTGGCAAGTAACTAGCAGAGTCAGCATCATCTTTGATATGAATATTTTGACTTTGTAATATAAAAATGCCTGTTTAAGACAAAAAATTCCATGAACTTTGCAATCTATTGTAAGCAGCACCCCCCCCACTTCTGCCCTTTTTTTATGAGGGAGCCATTGGTTAAGTTAAGCTTGGGGGAGGTAGTTCCCCAAGCTTAACTATAGCTCCACCAAGTCTTAGCCAACACACCAGGTCTCTGATATCCTTCCATCACCTACTGGAAACCAGGATCAAAATCTGGCTCACTCCATTAGGTAAGGAAGCTCAGGGAGCATACATCAACCACAAAACTAAGAAACGCCCACCAGAAGCATATGGGCAACAAAACATGCAATAGCTTGAAAGGAAATTAGGCACCCATAGGTAAACAAGGCAAACAATCATTGCTGGGAGGTAAATACCCCAGCTATGATGCACTGTCACCCTTAGACAGCAGTGCAGGTCACCTGGGATCAAAGCCAGCTTTTCCCTTTACTCTTCTGACTGCTACCATCAGTCTGACACCTGTAGCCCCTGCTGCACTGGTCATCAGATCCTTCCTTTGAGCTAGGTGGTGCTGGTATTTCCTGGAAAACTAATTGTGCCAAGGCCAGTACAGTGGCAGCAGGTGTGGGACATGTAGGTACTCACACTCTAGTTTGTCCTCTGGTCGACCACCTTCCAACAGCGTCAGGTAACATATAATGTCTTTGAGGTTGACCCGTACTGTGTGGACCTCGATACTGCTGGATTTTCTTACTAAGTGCTTCATGTCTGAAGTATAGGAGAAGTGAATAAGATGAAAGGCTATGCTAATAAGACAATGAAAATACTGTACTAAGATGTGAAAAATATGAGAATAAGACCATGACAAGTTCAATTCAAGGAAACATCAGAATGAGAAATACAGTAAACACAGATAAATATGTAAACATAGAGTAATGCTTCAAAAGATGATTGTCAAATATTGGAAGGTAAAGATGAAAAATGAGGAAGGGATAAGAAGACATTTGTAAATAATTTGAAACATGCATATGTCAAAAAATGACTCTTGGATAAGAGTGAGGGCTAAAGAACTAGAGATACAAGATAAAAACAAAGAACATGTGTAGGTAAACCATTAAGACTAAAAAGGTTCAAGGAAAATATAAGACTTGGAACTAAAATAAAACATGGTGATATCTTTGTCTTGTGAAGCTGAAGGCTACATTTAATTTGTCAGAAAAGACTGATATCTGATTGATTTACGAAATTAATAATTAGTTTTGAATAAAATAAATATATTTTTTTATATATATTCTGTAAGTGCTTCTATTTACATTGTATGCCTTTATTTTTAATGAATTATTGATTTACAGTATTTACAAGATGATATGTTGTTGTTTTTTATTACAAATAAATCGAGCTTGTGAAATCCTACTGTATGGCTTGGAGAAAAAATACAGTACCTGTAGTGACATGACTCAGGAGATTGTCATCACTAGATAGTGCCTGTAAATCATAACACCAGCATGATACAAGATGCTGACATTTTTACTCGAGAACCAAATGCAGAAAAAAGTATTTATAATAAATTAGGTATGACAGTGATGAATTTACGAACATTTATATCACAAGGGAGACCTCTTGAGCGAGCTGGTAGCTCTGGTTAGTCCACTCATGTCCTAAATATGCTCTGTCCACACAATAACAACGATTTTTGGAATCTTTTTGGAATTTTCGTAAGTTTTTAGACTGGTTGATGCAAATAGAAATGCTCGGGTACTGAGAACTGAAAATTCAGCAATCAGATGACGTGTTGTAGCACCATTGGAATGTGAAAGTGTCACTAGACTCGCTAATTGGTTGAAACCATTTGGGGTCCATTTTACTAGCATCAGGGTTATTGAATTTCAAATACCAATATTTTAAGCAATCATAAATGAATAGCTAACAATATACTGTATAGTTAAGCATCGGTAATCTGCTAGACATATTTGAGATTCTAAATCAGCTATAAATTTACCAGTAAAGAAGCATCAACTGACAAAACACTTAGGTAACATCTAATTGCATGCAAAAATAACAAATTAAGTGTACAGAATTTTCTGAAGATGCATATTTGAGTTTACATGGTGTTACCTTCTAGCTTGCCATTAGTAACAAGAAGCGAGTTGTTGGACTTCTTGGAAGATGAGCGAGACATCTGGGACTGTGAAGGTGAGGAATCAGTGCTTTTCTCAATTTTACCATCGGTGTAACTGTTCGTCTGTGTCACCGTCACCATTGGGTGGACACACGCCCCTATACTACCTGCATGTAAAGATGTAAAGATGCAATCTGATACATGTTACCTATGGGTTGTGCATGGGTAACAACCCATGTCTCTCAAATTTATAGAGACAACTGCAGTACTGCATAGAGGGTTTTGGTAGTACAGTTGGGTTTGTTCTCAGTTCACAATCAAGAATTCTGGGTTCGAATTCCAGGCAGGACAGAAAAGGTTGGGACTGGTCCTTTCACCTAACGCTTGTATTCACCTAGCAGTAAATAAGTACCTGGGAGTTAGTCAACTGTTGTGGGGTTACATCCTGGGGAAGGTTAGTAGTTTGACCTAGGAAAAGGTGGGGGGGGGGAACCTCACTATAAGCCTAACATATATATACTGTGTAAGAGAACACACACATATATATATAACAATATAACAATCAGCGTTCGAAGACCTCGTCCAGCTCCTCGGAAGTTGGGTGCGTACCCAGGATACAGCACCGAGACTATGTCAAATAAATTAATGAAACAATTGTTCAGTAGTGAAGATAATGGACAAAATATATTTACTGTATTTGTATTTAAAAGAAAACCCCAGGTGGGACATGTACAGTGGAACTCAAATTAGTTCAGCTCAAATAATGACAAAATCGACAAAAGTACAAAGAAGCATGAAAAAGAGAGAAAAAAGTCGAGTGTCATCATACCAGTCCTAGGACGACTGGAGGCCTCAGAGTCAGCACGGGTGTGTCCAAGTGAGGAGAACTTCTCAGTGAGGCCATGGAGCTTGTCAGCCAGACTAACCCCACCACCTCCCTCTGACTTGCTACCCACAGTCAAGCTCTCGCTGATGGAACAAGTGGCTAGGTTGCTGATGGAGCCTCCAGAGGTGTTGTGGGAGGTGATGGGGGCACAGGCCGTCGCTGATGACATCACTGCCATCTCCTGCACCAATAAGGAATATTTAGTGCCCCATTTACCATACATACACAATTAACCATCTTTCTTATTATAGTATTTTATTCTTTTTAACTTAATTATACATTAAAAAGTGAAAAGAATTAATTTAGACACTGGGAGTTAAAAACGTAAATACAGTACACTATAGTAAAATGTATAATATATTCACTAAAAGACTATATTCACTGTGTAAACATTCTATGCAAATTAAGGGACCTAGTCTATGACACTCACTCCCTAGTGAATTGAAAAGGTGTCAAACTTTTGCCTCATTTAAAAACAAAAACAAAAAGTACCTAATTTCATCTTTGTAGTTTCCTACACTGCGCTTTAAATTTGCTCTGTATCTTGTGTTACCCAATCTCCCAATCTTTTTGTACTTAATCAAAACAACTTTATCATTGTAACTTTATCAAGTAACTGGCAAAAGATTAAACAATCCATGGCTCACAAGTGGCATTCTCAACTCGATCAACAAGAAACATGAATATGAAAAGAAACTTGGGATTGGCCTAGTTTCAAAGGAAGTAGCTAAAAGGTACTCATCAATGCTTACCAGTATCATAAGAAAGGCAGAACTTGCATATTATGTGAATAGATTCAATGAAGCAAAAGGCAACATGAAAAGCACTTGGAAAACAATCTCTAGTATCCTAGGAACTAAACAACACTCACATAACCAAATAAAACTCTACAAGGATGGGGATATACCGTCAACTGATTTAGAAATGGCAAATGAATTTAATAGTTTCTTTTCATCGGTTGGTGCTAATCTTGCCAGTAGAATCCCACAGACTCAGACACATATTAACACATATCTCTCAGGCAGCTATCCAAACTCTCTTCTCCTTTCACCAATCAGCCCGGCAGATGTTGTGTCCATCATACACTCTAAAAACCAAGGCAGGGAACACCAGTGAAATTCCGTCCATTGTGTACAAGAGAGCCTCCCATGCCCTTGCTCCACCCATAGCACTACTGTTCAACAAATCTATAGAGTGTCACACCTTCCCTGATATCCTCAAAAAAGCAAGAGTAATGCCAGTCCATAAAGGAGGCAATCCGGCGGACATAAACAATTATAGACCAATATCAAATCTACCCATTCTAGCAAAAATATTTGAAAAAATTATTTACAAACAGCTCTATTCCTACCTCGTAAAATTCGACATACTCAGCCCCTGCCAGTTTGGCTTCCGGTCCCAAAAGAGTACCAACAATGCAATCATTAGTCTCCTTGACGTTATCTACTCAGCCCTTGACAAAAATGAGTTTCCGATTGGACTCTTCATTGACCTAAGAAAAGCCTTTGATACTGTTAATCACAACTACCTCTTACTTAAACTCCAGCATTATGGAATCCGAGGCCTTGCCCTTGACTACATCCGATCCTATCTTAGTGACAGACACCAATATGTAACCATCAATGATACAACTTCTTCCACTCTACCAATTACCGTTGGAGTGCCACAGGGCAGTATCTTAGGACCTCTTCTATTTCTTATATATATAAACGATCTGCCTAATGTCTCTAATATTCTCAAACCTATATTGTTTGCTGACGATACTACCCTTATCTATTCAGACCTCAACCCACAGACACTAAATAATGTTGTGAATAATGAATTAAAAAAAGTCCACTTATGGATGTAAACGAACAAACTAACATTAAACATCGAAAAGACTTACTACATCTTATTTGGAAGCAAATCATCAAATGCAATTCAGCTACAGATAGACAACATTAACATCAGTAATAAAAATGATGGCAAGTTTCTTGGCCTATTCCTAGACAAGAGACTCAACTTCAGCACCCACATTCAACACATAACTAAGAAAGTCTCTAAAACAGTTGGTATACTCTCCAAAATCAGATATTATGTTCCTAACTCTGCTCTCCTCTCACTATATTATGCACTAATCTACCCCTATCTTAATTATGGTATCTGTGCATGGGGGTCTACCACTGCAAACCACCTTAAGCCCATCATCACACAGCAAAAATCTGCTATCAGAATAATAACTAACTCTGCTTTCAGACAACACTCGGCTCCCTTGTTTAAATCCCTAAACTTGCTAAATATTAACTCCCTCCACACATTCTCTTGTGTCAACTACATTTACAAAACCCCTGTTCTTAAATGCAAACCATGCTCTGAAACTCTCCCTGGACAGATGTAATAGGACCCATTATCACCACACCAGAAATAAATATCTCTTTGATATCCCCAGGGTCAAACTTAATCTGTGTAAACACTCTATGCAAATTAAGGGACCTAGTCTATGGAACTCACTCCCTAGTGAATTGAAAAACTGTAAAACTTTTGCCTTATTTAAAAGCAAAACCAAAAAGTACCTAACTTCATCTTCTTAGTTTCCTACACTGAGCTTTAAATTTGCTCTGTACCTAGTGTTACCCAATCTCCTAATTTTTATGTAGTATCAAACAACCTTATCATTCTGTTCATTGCTGTCTTCTTTTATGTGCTAGCCATATGCTGTATTGTGACTACCAATTTTTGTCAACTACCATTCAAGCTGTCACTGCAATCAATCTTATATTGTTTCTGCTGTATTGTGCCTACCAATTTTTGTCAACTACCATTCAAGCTGTCATTGCAATCAATCTTAGCTACCTATGTGCTTTAATTTACTGTACCTACAATTTTTCTCATCTTCTTTTTTCATTCCATGTAACTGTTATCATTTTTTTGTCTATAAATTTTGCAAGTATTTACCTTCTTAAAATTTTCTTAGATTAAGGACCTGCCCGAAATGCTGCGCGTACTAGTGGCTTTACAAGACTGTAATTACCATATTATGTATCCTCACATTCCCAATGTACATTCTTGTATATGCATAAATAAATAAATAAAATAAATTGTGTTCATTGCTGTCTTCTTTTATGTCCTAGCCATATGTTGTATTATTCTTGCTAAGTTTTGGCAAACTACTATTCAAGCTGTCATTGCAATCATTCTGAGCTACAGTACCTATGTGCTTTAATATACCTACAATTTTTCTCTCATCTTTTATCTTTTTCATGCTATGTAACTGTTATAATTTTTATAAATTTTGCAAGTATTTACATACTTACAAGTTTCTTAGATTAAGGACCTGCCCAAAATGCTGCGAGTACTAGTGGCTTTACAAGAATGTAATTACTATGCTAAAACCTTGCAAGACACATCAGGCTCAGAGATACCTCACTACTTTTCACAATGAAATGGGCAAAATAATTTAAAGTAAAATTTTTTACATAATGAGACTTGAGAGGCTCTTAAAATGGCCTACCTTAATGGACTTTGGTTCAACAGGCTGTGGTCTGGTCCGTTTAACGAAAGAAAGAAAGAGATGTCGGCATAGCTCCTCCGGTGTGTCCACCTCCAGGTAAGTATCCATAAACAGGTGGAACCCTTCATAGTCAATGTCCTGGAGAAGACTGGCATTGTTAGTGTCAAGTTGTGGAAGGTGGGGGTATGTAAGGACTGGAAGAAAAACCTTCTCAGTGCTAACTCATTAATTAATGTTGATTCAAATGTACAGTATAGGAATACAAGGACAGTACATCCATATACTGTACATTACTGTATTATGTTAAGATTAAATAAATATATTAAGGCTGTTATATACTGTATTTGTAAACATTTACTATGCAGGTGAATATGTTAATGTCTTTTTATTAGTGAGTATCTAATAAACTACGTTTAAACACTGTGTACGAGAGATAAAAAAGAAAGTCACACTTACCCCATCAAGGCTGTACTTAGATAGAGAACCTGTCCCAGTGAATTCCTTTAATACATCTTCTAGTTTCTTGGGAGAATCTGTAAAAGTATAAATCAGACAAGCCAATATTAGTTCATGGTGTGACAAGGGAAGAGGCAAGGGTGCACGAAGAGCTGCTGAAAAAAGTATCAAGACAATTGTTAGTAGAGCATGAATGAGAGGTACAGTACTAGGGGAAAATGATTAATCAGTTTGTAATTAAAGCTCTGTGGTGAAGTGCTATATGTAGATACAAGCCTACAATTGTAGCTACAGTCTATTTTGAAGTTTTTATTTTAAGAAATTGTACAAATCTAAAAAAAATTTTCATGTCTAAACTAGCTAAAAATGGCAGAAATACTAGAATTATAGAAAATAAAATTCTTATCAGCATTTTTTTTGTAGGAAAAGCATTTTTTCATTCCAATCATATGAAACAAATGAGTTTTCTGTGGAGAGCCCCTTCAGCTCCCCGGAGATATACTGGGCTGATGTGTATATATTAGACCATGGCAACAGTCAGTCGATGGAGTTCTAGGCCTACCGGGGATCACGAGCCAGAACCTGGTCTCCTCAGAGAGGCACGAGGAGCAATGGTCTATAGACACCCTCATGTAGTTGGAAGCAGTCTATGTCTGCCATCTAACAGGTCAGGCACCCAGAAAGGTAGGAATCCCAAAACAAACTACAGCTGGTGAAAAATTGCAAGCCAGAAGACAAACAAGCAGGCAGAACTCCCCAAACAGAAAACAAGCAAACAAGCATTAAGTCGCCACCATGCTGCTGTCTACGAAGCTCCCCCCCCTCCATGGTAAGGGGAAGGAGGAGTCCCAGACCCCCTGCGCCGGCTAGCCAACACCAGTTCTGAGGCTGTTGTGTTGGGTGGCTTTCAATCGACTCTGGCTCCAATCCTTGAGCAGTGCTGTGTCTTGTGGTGTTTGTTATGTGGTGTGGTTGTGTGCGAGCCAGGAGTAATTCCAGAAGTACTGGGCTGCAGGTGCCTAGGGTCGCCTTCCCTAGGTGCCCTATAAGTATTGCCCTTGGGGTTTAGGGTTATCTTCCATAAGCCATTCAGGAAGTACCTCCACAGGGTTCTTTTGCTGCTTGGTGATTGCCCGTCCATGGAGTTAGCTGAGGATGTTCCTGCTTCTGTTTAAACTTGGGTAGAAGGTAGTGTTGTCATTGGCTAGGGCACAAGGTATTGTGCAGCTGTTTGATACACGCACAGCGGCTGGTTCTGTTCCCCTGGAGACATTGTGCTTTTGCAGGGTTTTTCTTTGCTTTTTGTTTTGTTTGAATGTGGGAGGTCTGTCTTGTTTATTTATTTATTTATTTATTTATTTATTTTATTTATTTATGCATATACAAGAAGGTACATTGGGAATGTGAGGATACATAATATGGTAATTACAGTCTTGTAAAGCCACTAGTACGCACAGCGTTTCGGGCAGGTCCTTAATCTAAGAAAATTTTAAGTAGGTAAATACTTGCAAAATTTATAGACAAAAAAAATGATAACAGTTACAGTGAAGTTGAGTGTTAGTTGTTAGTTAGGTGTTAGTTGTGTGGCTATAAGTCCACCTGTATTTTTGGTGACCCTTCTCTAGGCCCCTGTGATTGTATATGTTGCAGGGGTTCAGCTTTTAGTTGGATTGCTTGGTAGCTCTGGGATAACTGGTTAGCAGTACCTCGCCTGGGCTTCCCTTAGCAGTCAGCCTAAGTGCCCTGGAAACACCCATTGGGGCTCAGTGGTCTGATGGAGGAGTCCTCTGAGTACCATCTTGCTTAGTGAGAGTTTGAAGGTTGCTCTGTCTCCTTGTCTCATTGTGACATTCACCATCTTTGCCTCCATCATTCCGCCTGTTGGGTCAATGACACCTTTGACCCAGAGTCTGGCGAGTGGTGTTCCTTGCATGTACTCCAGTTCACCCAGTCCACAGTTACTGATATTCAGATGCAAGCAGCTTCCATGTTGCATGCGAGGTTCAGGTTGCTGCAACACACTCAGTTGGTTGCCTTTCCAGATGCCTCGCAGCTGCCCCGTTATAGGGACCCGGACTTGAGGGTGTTAGTTGCCGCATCTTTGGTTTCGTCTGCACCTCCTTGTCCTTCCCTGCTATTATTCATCTTGCTCAGCCCGCCTCCTGCTCCCGGCTCCCAAACGTCTGAGGGTTTCAGAATTGGGGCAGGGTTTTCTTTGTGGTGAGATTCAGAGGGCAACGGGAACTGCCCCTTCCGGATCGGTAGCAGAGGCATTCGAGCCTGTTCCTCCTGCCAGGGCTTTCGGGTTGTGCCAGCGAACCCCCTTAATCCCTGCTTTTCCAGTGGACTCTGCCTATTCTCCAGAGGCAGAAGACTTGGAGGATGACTCGGCCCCGGGCCCTGACGTGGAAGATCCCGGGGCTGGGAAGGAGTTGACTTGGGGGGGGCTTGGGCCTCGTTTGACCTCACTTGGGTGTTGGTACCCACGGGGCAGGGTTTGTTGTTACAGGGGGGAGGGGTTTTCGTATCCCCTCCCTCCCTGTACGAGTTTGATATGAGTTCGGCTCCTCCCCTGATTCAGTTCCGGGTTCCCTTGGGTTCTCTGTTCCCTCCTTCCAGAGGTTTTCGGCTTCCTGCATTCCACCTAGGGAGGTGAAGGAGGCCCTTATGGCTTACCTCATGCGAGACCCGGATTACGCTTTGATAATGGATCTTTCTTTTAAGTTTAGCTCCTCTTTTCCTTACTGGGTGCTTTATGAGGTGCCGGAGTCTTCCTGGCTGGCAGACTGCCCTTTCTTTTCATTGGGGGCGTGGCATGCATTCTGTCGGAACCGCACACTTGAGTGGCAGTAGTGGACTACAGTCGTTCAGGTTTACTTGGGGGGGGGGCCGAGTTTGAGCACCTCAGTGTGCTTGTTCACCCCTGTGCTTCCTCGCAATATTGGCCAGGTGCAGCTTCACATGCAGGTCCCTACCCTTTTGGCATCCTTGGTCACTGAGGATTTGTTCGCACATGGGCATTTGGCTTTGGTCTTGTGCTACTTTTCTCTGCTGGAGCTGTCTTCGGACTGGCTCGAGGAGGATGTGGAAGAGCTAGCTTCCGGGCCTGAGTCTGGTGTGCTTGCCTCAGTGGCTCAGGCGTCGGCCGCCTTGTTGAAGTTGTTTGCACCGATTCAGAAGGAAACAGTCTCTGTTCTTTGCTTCATGCCTCGCGTGCCGACAGGTGGTGTTCGTCCACACTTTTGAATCTGCTTGGGCCCTGGCTCTTAGACTTTCATCCTCATTTTGTCCATTGTTGTTTGCAGAATCTGCAGCAATGCATTTTCTGCAGGCGGCTTCGTATAGTTACTGGCCTATGTTGAACTTGTTGGTTCTCTGGGAGGATCGTGGTGGTCCTGCCCAAAAGGGTTGTGCCAGGGTTTGGGGGTTCTTTTAGTCGTCATTAGCTAGTAGTGCCACATTCAGGGCCGCCCTGGGACGGTCTTGTGGAGCTATTGGCATCTGGTAGACGCAGTGCTTGTTCTGAGCATCGGTTGGGCTCTCATAAGGGTCGTCGGCCCTTTCGCAGTTTGCCCCGTTGATGGGGAGGAGGAGGTTCGTGATGTTTGCTGTCGCCTGGTCCCAAGATTCATGGGCGTTTCGGGTCGTTTCTTCCTGCCTGTGGTGGAGTTGGGAGGCTCCTTCTCCTTCGGGGGGGGTACGGTGCTGGCAGGGCAAGCCTCTTCCCCTGCACTCTGTACTCACCTAGATGCGTTTGCAGGGGTTGAGCTCTGGCTCTTTGGTCCTGCCTCAAGTCAAGTCATCCTGGAGTGGGTTCACTTGAACGTGGTCGAAACGATGGCGTCCCTCCGGTGGGTTTCCCGCCTGTTTCCAATTCCGAAATAGGACGGTGCGGACATGCGGTTCATTCTGGAGTTGTCCCGTCTGAACCCCTGGATCTGTCATCTTATGCCGAATACTGTTGCCTCATATCGTGCAGTGCTGGTGGAGTCGTTTCAGCTTGCATTTGGGGTGAATGTCACTTCTGCTCCGTTCCTCAAGCTTTCTCAGGCATTGTTTCACCTCCGGCCTGCTCATGCTCCACCTGAGCCATCCTGGTTGTTGGACCGAGTGCTCTCTTTTTCTCTCTTCTCCTCGGTTTGTGGTGGCCTCTTCAGTTCAGGACTGTTTTCTAAGGCTCTTTTCTTGTTGGCATTGACCTCTGGGGGTCGGGTCGGGGAGCTTCATGTTCTCCTCCGGTGCAGGGATTTCTGCTCTTTTAGTCCTGGCGGTCATTTTGTTCATTTGCAGCCATCTCCTCCTTTTCTGGTGAAGAATGAGACTGCTGCTTTTCGGAGGGGTCCTTGGGTTGTTGATGCTTGGTTGGTTCAGCCGGGGGCGCATCACGTGCTGTGTCCGGTTGTGGCTCTTCGCCATTACTTGCGTGCCATGACCTCCATGGCAGGGGACGCACTTTGTGTTAACTTGGTTTTCATTCTACCCTGTTTTAAGGTGTGGGTCTCCCAGATCATCCGCAAGAGTATTCGATTCAGCCAGCCTATGGTTTACATCCGTGCCCATGATGTTTGTAGGTTCACGGCTTTGACTGCTGTTTTTGGTAATATGTCTTGGGCTGACATTCGGGCACGGGGATTTTGGAGGTCGAACAAGGTGCTTGCTGCACAGTACTACATTAATGTTCCTGGCCTTCCTTGGGCTTGTGAAGCCTTGGGTCGCAGGTTGCAGCCATTTGTCTCGCCTTCGAGTTGAGGAGCGAGTGGCAGCTGCCTCCTGGGCAAGTCCCTCTTTTCCTTTATCTTTGGTTAGGTAGCTCCGGGGAGCTGAAGGGGCTCTCCAAAGAAAACCAGCATTGAATGTAATAAAAAGCCATTTTCTGGGTGAGACCCAGAGGCTCCTTGGCATCCCTCCCTCCCTCCCTCCAGTTGGCAGTTTTTTGCATTTTTGATATTCAGCCTCTGAACTGGGGTTGGGTAGCTGGCATGGGAGGTCTGAGACTCCCCCTTCCCCTTGCCCCTCCCCAGGGAGGGGGGAGCTGTGCAGACAGTGGCGTGGCGGCTGTGGTGACGTTATGCCTGTTTGCTTGTTTTCTGTTTGAGGAGTTTTGCCTGTTCAGTCAGCTTTCAGTTTGCAATTTTTCCACCAGCTGTAGTTTGTATTGGGATTCCTACTTTTCTGGGCACCTGACCTGGTAGATGGCAGACATAGACGGCTTTCACCTACTTGGGGGGGGGGGGTCTATAGACCATTGCTCCCAGTGCCTCTCTGAGGGGGCCAGGTTCTGACTCGTGGTCGTAGGCCTAGAACTCCATCAATTGACAGTTGCCATAGTCTAATATGTACATACATCAACTCAGTATAGCTTCGGGGAGACTCCGGGTCTCACTTAGAAAATGGCATTTCATTACATTCAACGCTGGTTTTATAACTCTCCAGCTGACACTGTCTTTAATTTTGTCTTTTAAGTATAAAATCTCATTTAATATGGCTAAACTCCTTGCCCCCACCACCCACCCCACTTTTCCTCTCTACACACACACACACATGATATGAGTAAAATTATATTGAACAGGGAAATGCTCCCCGAGGTGCCAGCAGAAATAATCAAGAGTTTGAGGGAGAGATGACTGTTCTTGTAAGATAATTGTGTTGCATGACCCTAGATCTGGTGTATCAGATGAGTAGTGTGTTGTGTGATCCTGGTATAGGCATCTAGCTGCTACTGATAACATTCACCTGTCTGAATAACGACACTGTGAGATGGGAATTTTAGTATCACATAGCTAGATCTTGACATGAATCACATAACCTTTTATATAGGCTAGAGTCTATAACTGCTGTATAAATGCTGATGTGCCTAATTATATTAATACAAATATATAAAATAAGTGTATATCTGCCAGTCTCTCTGTCTGTATACCTGCCTGCTTTCCTCATGAAACACACATCCATTTTACACCTCGACAACCTGTCGTGCTTCCTCGCCTCCAAAATACACACAAGGAACAACGAGCGCCGGCAATAAAACTTCAGAAATAGGGATAACTACAGCATAAGGGAGTGGCACTTGGCACCCGTTTTGTGTGTCAGCCAGAAGTGCAGATGGATAGGGACAGGGGGTGCTCAAGGCTATGACAGGATGAGCACTCACAAGTGCTTCATTTAATGCCCAAAATGCTCTGTGTATTAGTGGCTTTAGGCATTGTACTTGTCCTACCCATCATTCACACATCTTTTTTTATTCTATGTATTTAATGTATGTATATATGTATGTATTTTTTACTTGAAGATTAATATTAATATTATTATTATGTGTCCACTACCACAACTCCCACCACATGCATCTTTAATAAATTTAATGAATTTAATGTTAATAAATGCCATGTTATGGAATGTGGAATAGGAGAACATAGACCTCACACAACCTATATATTATGTGAGAAATCTTTAAAGAATTCTGATAAAGAAAGAGATCTAGGGGTGGTTCTAGATAGAAAACTATCACCTGAGGACCACATAAAGAATATTGTGTGAGGAGCCTATCCCACACTTTCTAACTTCAGAATTGCTTTTAAATACATGGATGGCGATATACTAAAGAAATTGTTCACGATTTTCGTTAGGCCAAAGCTAGAATATGCAGCGGTTGTGTGGTGCCCATATATTAAGAAGCACATCAACAAACTGGAAAAGGTGCAAAGACATGCTACTAAGTGGCTCCCAGAACTGAAGGGTAAGAGCTACGAGGAGAGGTTAGAAGCATTAAACATGCCAAAACTAGAAGACAGAAGAAAAAGAGGTGATATGATCACTACATACAAAATAGTAACAGGAATTGATAAAATCAATAGGGAAGATTTCCTGAGACCTGGAACTTTAAGAACAAGAGGTCATAGATTTAAACTAGCTAAACACAGATGCCGAAGAAATATAAGAAAATTCACTTTCGCAAACAGAGTGGTAGACGGTTGGAACAAGTTAGGTGAGAAGGTGGTGGAGGCCAAGACCGTCAGTAGTTTCAAAGCGTTATATGACAAAGTGCTGGGAAGACGGAACACCACGAGCGTAGCTCTCATCCTGTAACTACACTTAGGTAATTACACATCCACTACCAAAACACCCACCACAAGCGTCCACTACCACAACACCCACCACACACATCCACTACCACAATACCCATCACAAGTGTTTAGTACCATATTTAAAGCAAAGATTCTTTAACACCAGAATAGGTTCAGGAGGACTCCTGGTTTATTCTTCACGATGTGTGGATGTCTGGACACCTGCTCCATCTGGGGGGCCGCAGGATTGCATTCTGTTTCGCAATTTTGGATTATGATTATGTGGTGGGTGTTGTGGTACAGTATTGTCGTTTGGCATTTGAATGCAACAGCCTGGATTGTTACGATGCCTGGCGTACATATGACCTTGGGTCACAGGATAGGCAAGGCAACAAAGGGAGCGTCGGTCCCTCAAGCTGCTCACAAAGTAACAAAGTAGCTAAGGGAATTTTGGTTAAGGGAGAGTCCCAGGTGAGGTATTTGGATAGAGCTTTTTATACCAGAGATAGGAGGGAACAGATTAAGGGTTTGCTATCCGGAAGCAGGAAATGATGATAGAGTAAATAACATGAATGATATGGCTGGAAATGGGAACAAACCCATTATTTGTATCAGTGCCAGTGGAAATAATATAGGACAAGTTAGGAGTGAGGCACTGATACAGAGGTTTAAGACAGCCATTGGATTAGTTAGGAGCAAGGAAGGAATCCCGATCATATAAGGCATTCTTACAAGAAAGGGAGTTGGAAATGAACGGTTGTTGAGGGCACTTGGTGTCAACTGCTGACTAGACAAATATTGTAAATTAAATGCAATATCATTCATTGATAACTGGGAACACTTCTATGGATGGAATGACATGTATGCTCGGGATGGGGTGCATTTATCTAGGGCTGGGGTTATTGCTGTTGCCAAGTCGTTGGAACATGTGGTTGGAGGGTTTGTTTGGGGTTTATACTTTTAATAGATAGTGGTATGGGAATTGATATGGAGAAAGGAGGCAATAAAAGTATGTGTTGGTGGGGGAAAAAAATGGCAAAAGGAACAGGGAAGGACAAGGTCCTCAAAATAACTATACACTTAAGGTATATTACATGAAGAGTAGGAGTCTAAGAAACAAAATAAATTATTTAAATACTCTTGTCTGCACAGAAACAATAGATATTGCACTTACTGAAACATGAATGTAAAAAACAGAGAACAATTAGCTGAATATTAAATAAACATATTTAAACTATTTCACACAGATAGATATATTAGATGAGGAGGGGGGGGGGAGGTGCCATTTATGTTAGGGAAAATTTGAAATGTAGTCTTAAAGAAGGAATCAAAACTGAGCTACACACAAACTATTTGGCTAGAATTAAATGATAAAGCTAAAACTCTTATAATAGGAGTTAAATACAGACCACCAAACTTAAGACAGAATGGAAGCAGAGCATCTATGGGAAGAAATATCTAGTGCATTTAGGTTAAGCAGTATTTGTGTCATGGGGTGACTTTAATTTTAGTGGAATAAACTGGCTTAACAGAATAGGAAATAATGAAGCAGAAGATTTTCTAGAATTAATTGATTACTGCTTCCTTAACCACTGTACTGCTCAGAGTTGTGCTGTGTTTTTTTAATTAGCCTTATTTTTAATGTTTTCATCACTCTGTGTTATGAAATGAAAATGGTTGAGTTTGAAAACATTTTGACATTAACTTAGCTGAACATTTATAAAAACAACAAAAATATGTCCTTGAAAATTGCACTATGAAGTTTTTGACAAAACCAGGTGAGCAGTGCAGTGCAACACATGAACTGTAGGAGTGCCACAGGGCAGTATCTTAGGACCTCTCCTATCTCTTATATACTTTTTTTTTTATTCTGTATATACAAGAAGGTATATATATTTAAAATGCATTGGGTTTATGAAAGTACATAGCATTGACATTTTTATATTCTTGTAAAGCCACTAACACGCATAGCATTTCGAGCAGGTCCTTAATCTAACAGTTAATTTTATGTAGGTAATTTGTAGTAAAATTTAATCATATTAAGAGGTATATTGTAAGAACATTTAAAGAAAATTAGTACTGTAGGTACATTGTAGTAAAATTTGAGGATTATTGACAGGTACAGTGTGGCATAATTTGAGGATTATTTCTAGGTACATTGCAGTAACATTTGCATTCAACATAACAACCATGATACAAGATGATAGCAGTGAATACAATGGTGAAGTTGTATGGCATAGGCACATATATTGGGGAGAATGATCTCATCAATGATACATCAATGATCTGCCAAATGTGTCTAACATTCTTAAATAAATAAAATAAATAAATGTTTATTCAGGTAAGGTACATACATACAAGAGATTTTACAAAAATTGATAGATTTATAGATAGAGCTAGTACATACAATGCCTAAAGCCACTATTACGCAAAGCGTTTTGGGCAGGAAAAACATTAATGACTAAAACTTAATACTAATTGAGTATAAAGAATAAAATGTGTTGAGAACAAATAAAAATAAAGATAAAAAAGAGGGGAACATGGCTGAAAAAGCAGCACAAATACAATTAGGTCGACAAATAGCGTTGTTTAAAAAAATAGACATGGGTTGACAATAGAGGGGTAAGGTAGGTTACAGGAAATTTATTAGGTAGTGCTTCGTTTTTATCTTAAACTGGTTGAGAGAGAGGTACAGTCTTTAACATGGTTGGGAAGGTCATTCCCTAGTTTGATTAAGTCGTACTCTTGGAATATCAAAACTGTATTTGTTTCTGGTGTGGTGCTCATGGGTTCTGTTACAACCTTCAATGAAGCTTTTGAGGTCAGGATTGGCATTACAGTTCAGCGTTTTATATATGTATAATACACATGAGAGAATGTGCAGTGACTTAATATCTAACATATTCAGAGATTTGAGTAGGGGTACCGAGTGATGTCTGGGGCTAGAGTTGGATATTGTCCTAATAGCAGCTTTGTGTTGAGTAATTAGAGGACGTAAATGATTTTGGGTAGTAGAACCTCAAGCACAAATACCATAGTTGAGATATGGATAGATGAGGGAGTAAGAGTGTGTCACCAGGGCAGGGCGGGGTACATAATATCTGATCTTAGAAAGAATGCCAAAACCTTCTTAAACCTATACTATTTGCTGATTTTACTACCTTCATCTACTCAGACCCTAAACCACACACACACACACTAAATAGTGTTGTAAATAATGATTAAAAAAAGTCCACTCATGGATGTCAATCATCAGACTCACACTAAACACTGAAAAGACCTACTACATTTTATTTGGAAGAAAATAATCAAATGAAACTCAGCTTCAGATAGACAATGTTAGCATCAGCAATATAAAAGTTGGAAAGTTCCTTGGCCTATACTTAGACAAGAGACTGAACTTCAGCACCCACATACAACACATAACCTAGAAAGTCTCTAAAACAGTTGGTATACTCTCTAATATCAGATTTTATGTTCCAAACTCTACTCTCCTCTCACTATACTAAGTGCTAATATATCCCTATGTTACATATGGTATCTGTGCATGGGGTTTAACCACTGCAAACTACCTCAAGCCCATCATCGCCCAGTAAAAATCTGCTATCAGAATAATAACAAACTCTGTTTTCAGACAACACACAGCCCCCTTGTTTAAATCCCTGAATATGCTAAACAAACTCACTCCACACATTCTCTTGTACCATTTATATGTACAAAACCTTGTTCCTAAATGAAAATCCTAATCTGAAACTCTTCCTTGACAGATGTAATACAACCCATAATCACCACATCAGAATTAAATCTCCGTTTGATATCCCCAGAGTCATACTAAATCTGTGCAAACAGCCTATACAAATAAAGGGACCTAGTCTATGGGATTCACTCCATAACGAATTAAAAGACTGTTCAACCTATGCCTTATTCAAAAGTAAAACCAAAAAGTTCCTAATTTCATCCTCATAGTTTCCTACCTAGTGCTGTAAACTCGCACTGTATGTTGTGCTACTTACTTCCCCAATATATGTATGTGCCTAAGCCATGCAACTTCATCATTATACTCACTGCTATCAACTTACATCATGTTATATTGAATGCAAATTTTACTACAAACTACCATTTAATAATCCTCAAATTATGCTACAATGCACTTGTTTATAAATCCTCAATTTTTACTACAATGTATTTATTAATTGTCTTCAAATTTTCTTTCAATATACTTGTTAATATTCTTTAAATTTTGCTACAAATTACCTACTTAAAATTATCTGTTATATAAAGGAATTGCCTGAAACGCTATGTATGTTAGTGGTTTGCAAGAATGTAAAAACATCAATGTTATGTACTCTTGTAAATCCATTGTACTTTCTTGTATATATGTAAATAAATAAATTAGAGACTGGTAGTCAAAGATCAGAGAAGACAGAACAGACAAATTGCAAGTTTCAGAGAGCCTTTGAGAGAGAGAGAGAGAGAGCCTCCAGCTATGTACTAGCTCTATTTCTATGTACTAGCTCTCTATTTCTCTAGTCACAGTCTCTGTGGTGTAGTGGTAAGACACTCGCCTGGCATTCCGCGAGCGCTATGTCATGGGTTCGTATCCTGGCCGGGGAGGATTTACTGGGCGCAAATCCTTAACTGTAGCCTCTGTTTAACGCAACAGTAAAATGTGTACTTGGATGAAAAAACGATTCTTCGCGGCAGGGGATCGTATTCCAGGGACCATAGGATTAAGGACCTGCCCGAAACGCTACGCGTACTAGTGGCTCTACAAGAATGTAACAACTCTTGTATATATCTCAAAAAAAAAAAAAAAAAAAAAAAAAAAAAAAAAAAAAAAAAAAAAAAAAAAAAAAAAAAAAAAAAAAAAAAAAAAAAAAATTATAAATCTAACATTATGTTTGTAACTCATTTTGAATGTATGTACTTTTACCTGAATAAACATTATCTTATCTTCGAAACTACTCCACATGAGAATGGTGTACACAATGGAGAATCAGGTAGTAGTGGCATGGAAGGTGATCCAGTGGATAAAAAGAGCACTGTTTCACCAGAAGAGAGAATAACAGTGAGAGAAGAGACTTCTGAGTAGCTGGATGTTACCAGAGGTATTCCATAGGGGGTCTCACCCCTATGGAATATCTTTCATAGGGGGAAATACATATGGAAAGGGGAGGGAGTCTTCCAGAAGAGTGCCTCAACTCGTGGTCAAGGTCTTCCACTACACAAGTCTGAGAGGAAGAAATAGTGAGAAACTTTCACAAGACTGGCCCCTGGAGTCATGGGACTGTAGCACATGACTGGCCCCAGGGCCATGGTACAGTAGCACAAGACTGGCCCCCGGGGCCATGGTACAGTAGCACAAGACTGGCCCCTGGAGCCATGGGACAGTAGCACAAGACTGGCCCCCAGGGCCATGGGACAGTAGCACAAGACTGGCCCCTGGAGCCATGGGACAGTAGCACAAGACTGGCCCCTGGAGCCATGGGACAGTAGCACAAGACTGGCCCCCGGGGCCATGGGACAGTAGCACAAGACTGGCCCCCGGGGCCATGGGACAGTAGCACAAGACTGGCCCCCAGGGCCATGGGACAGTAGCACAAGACTGGCCCCCGGGGCCATGGGACAGTAGCACAAGACTGGCCCCCGGGGCCATGGGACAGTAGCACAAGACTGGCCCCCGGGGCCATGGGACAGTAGCACAAGACTGGCCCCCAGGACCATGGGACAGTAGCACAAGACTGGCCCCTGGAGCCATGGGACAGTAGCACAAGACTGGCCCCCGGGGCCATGGGACAGTAGCACAAGACTGGCCCCTGGAGCCATGGGACAGTAGCACAAGACTGGCCCCTGGAGCCATGGGACAGTAGCACAAGACTGGCCCCTGGAGCCATGGGACAGTAGCACAAGACTGGCCCCCAGGACCATGGGACAGTAGCACAAGACTGGCCCCTGGAGCCATGGGACAGTAGCACAAGACTGGCCCCTGGAGCCATGGGACAGTAGCACAAGACTGGCCCCCAGGACCATGGGACAGTAGCACAAGACTGGCCCCTGGAGCCATGGGACAGTAGCACAAGACTGGCCCCTGGAGCCATGGGACAGTAGCACAAGACTGGCCCCTGGAGCCATGGGACAGTAGAGCAAGACTGGCCCCCGGGGCCATGGGACAGTAGCACAAGACTGGCCCCTTGAGCCATGGGACAGTAGAACAAGACTGGCCCCCAGGGCCATGGGACAGTAGCACAAGACTGGCCCCCAGGGCCATGGGACAGTAGCACAAGACTGGCCCCCAGGGCCATGGGACAGTAGCACAAGACTGGCCCCCAGGACCATGGGACAGCAGCACAAGACTGGCCCCTTGAGCCATGGGACAGTAGAACAAGACTGGCCCCCGGGGCCATGGGACAGTAGCACAAGACTGGGCCCCAGGGCCATGGGACAGTAGCACAAGACTGGGCCCCAGGGCCATGGGACAGTAGCACAAGACTGGCCCCCAGGGCCATGGGACAGTAGCACAAGACTGGCCCCCAGGGCCATGGGACAGTAGCACAAGACTGGCCCCCAGGGCCATGGGACAGTAGCACAAGACTGGCCCCCAGGGCCATGGGACAGTAGAACAAGACTGGCCCCAGGGCCATGGGACAGTAGAACAAGACTGGCCCCCAGGGCCATGGGACAGTAGAACAAGACTGGCCCCCAGGGCCATGGGACAGTAGCACAAGACTGGCCCCTGGAGCCATGGGACAGTAGAACAAGACTGGCCCCCGGGGCCTTGGGACAGTAGCACAAGACTGGCCCCCAGGACCATGGGACAGTAGCACAAAACTGGCCCCTGGGGCCACGAGACAGTGGACCGGTGGGTGTTGACCGGTGGACGTTGACCGGTGGACGTTGACCGGTGGGTGTTGACCGGTGGACGTTGACCGGTGGTCGTTGACCGGTGGTCGTTGACCGGTGGACGTTGACCGGTGGACGTTGACCGGTGGGTGTTGACCGGTGGGTGTTGACCGGTGGACGTTGACCGGTGGACGTTGACCGGTGGACGTTGACCGGTGGGTGTTGACCGGTGGACGTTGACCGGTGGACGTTGACCGGTGGACGTTGACCGGTGGTCGTTGACCGGTGGTCGTTGACCGGTGGTCGTTGACCGGTGGGTGTTGACCGGTGGTCGTTGACCGGTGGTCGTTGACCGGTGGACGTTGACCGGTGGACGTTGACCGGTGGACGTTGACCGGTGGTCGTTGACCGGTGGACGTTGACCGGTGGACGTTGACCGGTGGGTGTTGACCGGTGGACGTTGACCGGTGGACGTTGACCGGTGGTCGTTGACCGGTGGTCGTTGACCGGTGGTCGTTGACCGGTGGTCGTTGACCGGTGGGTGTTGACCAGTTTGCAACCAGCCGGAAGCCAGACCTATGCTTCAAACAATCAAGTGAATCCACGTCTATTATATTACCCCACAATTTGTTCCAGAAATCAACAACCCTATTTCCAAACCAGTATTTACCCAGGACGTTCCTGAATCTAAGCTTATACAATTTATATCCACGATTTCGTGTTCTATTTAATACCTTATTAATATCGACGCATGGTAGTCCCATTCATCCACCTGTTCGCTTCGTAGATGGTCCGCGAACGCTTCGCCTTGCTAGAGACTGTAAACTAATCTGGTTCAATCTCTCTTTATATGGAAAGTTTCTAATGTGTGGGATTACCTGTCACCCTTCGCTGACATTTGTGGGGACAGGGATAGATACAGTGAGAATAGGGAGAGAGGGAAGGGAGAGGGGGAAGGGAGAATATAGAGAGGGGGGGTAAGAAAGAATAGAAAAAATAAAATATAAAAATAGAGCGAAGGGGAGGAAGAATAGTGAGGGGAAGAGAGAGAATGAGAGAGAGGGATAGGACGATGGATAGGCAGAGGTTAGGGCGAGGAGAACAGATAGGGAAATCAGGGTTGCCTTGCCAGTAACCACAGAGGATATTTATTGCTTAAGGGGAAGACCCGGGGGTGAGGGAGTGAGGGAGGAAGAGCAGGGCAAGGGGTTCCCGCTCCCTCAAGTCATGATGTAAATGACTGTAGAAGATCAAAGGTCAAGGTTGCCGCCCCCACGTGACCCACACCAGCTGGCACTTACACCAGCTGGCACTTACACCAGCTGGCACCCACACCAGCTGGCACCCACACCAGCTGGCACCCACACCAGCTGGCACCCACACCAGCTGGCACCCACACCAGCTGGCACCCACACCAGCTGGCACCCACACCAGCTGGCACTTACACCAGCTGGCACCCACACCAGCTGGCACCCACACCAGCTGGCACCCACACCAGCTGGCACCCACACCAGCTGGCACATACACCAGCTGGCACCCACACCAGCTGACACCCACACCAGCTGGCACCCACACCAGCTGGCACATACACCAGCTGGCACCCACACCAGCTGGCACATACACCAGCTGGCACCCACACCAGCTGGCACCCACACCAGCTGGCACATACACCAGCTGGCACCCACACCAGCTGGCACATACACCAGCTGGCACCCACACCAGCTGACACATACACCAGCTGGCACTCACACCAGCTGGCACCCACACCAGCTGGCACCCACACCAGCTGGCACCCACACCAGCTGGCACCCACACCAGCTGGCACCCACACCAGCTGGCACATACACCAGCTGGCACCCACACCAGCTGGCACATACACCAGCTGGCACCCACACCAGCTGGCACCCACACCAGCTGGCACATACACCAGCTGGCACCCACACCAGCTGGCACCCACACCAGCTGGCACCCACACCAGCTGGCACCCACACCAGCTGGCACCCACACCAGCTGGCACATACACCAGCTGGCACCCACACCAGCTGGCACCCACACCAGCTGGCACCCACACCAGCTGACACCCACACCAGCTGGCACCCACACCAGCTGGCACCCACACCAGCTGGCACCCACACCAGCTGGCACCCACACCAGCTGGCACCCACACCAGCTGACACATACACCAGCTGGCACCCACACCAGCTGGCACCCACACCAGCTGACACATACACCAGCTGGCACCCACACCAGCTGGCACCCACACCAGCTGACACCCACACCAGCTGGCACCCACACCAGCTGGCACCCACACCAGCTGGCACCCACACCAGCTGGCACCCACGCCAGCTGACACATACACCAGCTGGCACCCACACCAGCTAGCACATACACCAGCTGGCACCCACACCAGCTGGCACATACACCAGCTGGCACCCACACCAGCTGGCACATACACCAGCTGGCACCCACACCAGCTGGCACATACACCAGCTGGCACATACACCAGCTGACACATACACCAGCTGGCACCCACACCAGCTGGCACCCACACCAGCTGACACCCACACCAGCTGGCACCCACACCAGCTGGCACCCACACCAGCTGGCACCCACACCAGCTGGCACCCACGCCAGCTGACACATACACCAGCTGGCACCCACACCAGCTAGCACCCACACCAGCTGACACACCAGCTGGCACCCACACCAGCTGGCACCCACACCAGCTGACACATACACCAGCTGGAACACACACCAGCTGGGATACAAAGCCCCAGATACACACACCTTATAAATAATCAGTTCAAGATTACATATTCACACATATACCTCGGGTATACTCACGCTACCTTAGCACTACTAATAACATACCCGAGGCTCACTCGGTACACTCTACGGACAATACCCGCCAGGTTTCATTTACTCACTAGACAAGGCACTTGCTAACTTTTTAATTACTTGAATCTATAGTCGCAATAACTCCTGTTTATCTTGTGTCTGGTAGAGATTATGGCTGTCCGCGGGTGAAACATTAACACCACGAGAACTGTTTGTTTCTGAGGTGTAGCAAGAACACCCCAGAGTGTCTGAGGGTGTAGCAAGAACACCCCAGAGTGTCTGAGGGTGTAGCAAGAACACCCAGAGTGTCTGAGGGTGTAGCAAGAACACCCAGAGTGTCTGAGGGTGTAGCAAGAACACCCAGAGTGTCTGAGGGTGTAGCAAGAACACCCCAGAGTGTCTGAGGGTGTAGCAAGAACACCCCAGAGTGTCTGAGGGTGTAGCAAGAACACCCCAGAGTGTCTGAGGGTGTAGCAAGAACACCCAGAGTGTCTGAGGGTGTAGCAAGAACACCCCAGAGTGTCTGAGGGTGTAGCAAGAACACCCCAGAGTGTCTGAGGGTGTAGCAAGAACACCCCAGAGTGTCTGAGGGTGTAGCAAGAACACCCCAGAGTGTCTGAGGGTGTAGCAAGAACACCCCAGAGTGTCTGAGGGTGTAGCAAGAACACCCAGAGTGTCTGAGGGTGTAGCAAGAACACCCCAGAGTGTCTGAGGGTGTAGCAAGAACACCCCAGAGTGTCTGAGGGTGTAGCAAGAACACCCCAGAGTGTCTGAGGGTGTAGCAAGAACACCCCAGAGTGTCTGAGGGTGTAGCAAGAACACCCCAGAGTGTCTGAGGGTGTAGCAAGAACACCCCAGAGTGTCTGAGGGTGTAGCAAGAACACCCCAGAGTGTCTGAGGGTGTAGCAAGAACACCCCAGAGTGTCTGAGGGTGTAGCAAGAACACCCCAGAGTGTCTGAGGGTGTAGCAAGAACACCCCAGAGTGTCTGAGGGTGTAGCAAGAACACCCCAGAGTGTCTGAGGGTGTAGCAAGAACACCCCAGAGTGTCTGAGGGTGTAGCAAGAACACCCCAGAGTGTCTGAGGGTGTAGCAAGAACACCCCAGAGTGTCTGAGGGTGTAGCAAGAACACCCAGAGTGTCTGAGGGTGTAGCAAGAACACCCAGAGTGTCTGAGGGTGTAGCAAGAACACCCCAGAGTGTCTGAGGGTGTAGCAAGAACACCCCAGAGTGTCTGAGGGTGTAGCAAGAACACCCCAGAGTGTCTGAGGGTGTAGCAAGAACACCCCAGAGTGTCTGAGGGTGTAGCAAGAACACCCCAGAGTGTCTGAGGGTGTAGCAAGAACACCCAGAGTGTCTGAGGGTGTAGCAAGAACACCCAGAGTGTCTGAGGGTGTAGCAAGAACACCCCAGAGTGTCTGAGGGTGTAGCAAGAACACCCCAGAGTGTCTGAGGGTGTAGCAAGAACACCCCAGAGTGTCTGAGGGTGTAGCAAGAACACCCCAGAGTGTCTGAGGGTGTAGCAAGAACACCCCAGAGTGTCTGAGGGTGTAGCAAGAACACCCCAGAGTGTCTGAGGGTGTAGCAAGAACACCCCAGAGTGTCTGAGGGTGTAGCAAGAACACCCCAGAGTGTCTGAGGGTGTAGCAAGAACACCCCAGAGTGTCTGAGGGTGTAGCAAGAACACCCCAGAGTGTCTGAGGGTGTAGCAAGAACACCCCAGAGTGTCTGAGGGTGTAGCAAGAACACCCCAGAGTGTCTGAGGGTGTAGCAAGAACACCCCAGAGTGTCTGAGGGTGTAGCAAGAACACCCCAGAGTGTCTGAGGGTGTAGCAAGAACACCCCAGAGTGTCTGAGGGTGTAGCAAGAACACCCCAGAGTGTCTGAGGGTGTAGCAAGAACACCCCAGAGTGTCTGAGGGTGTAGCAAGAACACCCCAGAGTGTCTGAGGGTGTAGCAAGAACACCCCAGAGTGTCTGAGGGTGTAGCAAGAACACCCCAGAGTGTCTGAGGGTGTAGCAAGAACACCCCAGAGTGTCTGAGGGTGTAGCAAGAACACCCCAGAGTGTCTGAGGGTGTAGCAAGAACACCCCAGAGTGTCTGAGGGTGTAGCAAGAACACCCCAGAGTGTCTGAGGGTGTAGCAAGAACACCCCAGAGTGTCTGAGGGTGGATTCACAACCAGACGCTTCATTCACAAGCAACAAGAGGGACAGGTATACTCACAAGAGGGACAGGTATACTCACAAGCAACAAGAGAGGCAGGTATACTCACAAGAGGGACAGGTATACTCACAAGCAACAAGAGAGGCAGGTATACTCACAAGAGAGGCAGGTATACTCAACCAACAAGAGAGTCAGGTATACTCACAGGCAGTAAAGTCCTGCAGTTGCTGGAACTCTGCAGGTGAAAGTTTCTCCCAATGTAGAGTCATCTTTAGGCCTCCTCCGCCCTCCACCTGAGGTAAAAACACATATTACTGTCTTACACGTAACTACATATAGTCCAGCAGGTCATGTGTATCTTAGAGAGCAGCTCACACATCCGACAATAGTGTTGAGGACACAGTTGGTGAGTTGGTACAGTGGGTAGAATGGTGGATTGAATGGAAGATTGATGTGGATGGTCTCATTGTCACTGTGGATACCTTGTGTTGGGTCCCCAAGGTCTGTGTCCTTGTAGTCCAGTCTCTGACCAGGGGGCAGATTCACGAAAGCACTTATGCAAACACTTACGAACCTGTACATCTTTTCTCAATGTTTGGCGGCTTTGTTTACAATTATTAAACAGTTAATGAGCTGCGAAGCACCAGGAGGCTGTTTATAACAATAACAACAGTTGATTGGCAAGTTTTTATGCTTGTAAACTGTTTAATTAATAAATGTAAACAAAGCCGCCAAAGATTGAGAAAAGATGTACACGTTCGTAAGTGCTTGCGTAACTGCTTCGTGAATCTGGCTGCAAGTCTCCTGCTTGATAGTCTGACCAACCAGGTTGTTGGAATCTACCGCACGCAGTTTGACGTAGAAATCACAGCCTGGTTGATCAGCTACCCTCTGACAAGAGTGTTTATCAAATCCCCTCGTAAAACGGCAGCAGACTTGGGCAGGTTATGCCCCTTACATTTAGAGGGAGGGTGTTAAACCCTTAATGTTTGTAAAACACTCTATCGAGTACCTCTGCGTTTCAATGGTAATATTTTACACACTCTCTCTACCATGACTTCTGAACTCGAGAGGTTATCTTGAGGTTATCTTGAGATGATTTCGGGGCTTTTAGTGTCCCCGCGGCCCGGTCATCGACCAGGCCTCCACCCCCAGGAAGTAGCCCGTGACAGCTAACTGACACCCAGGTACCTATTTTACTGCTAGCTAACAGGGGCATAGGGTGAAAGAAAGTCTGCCAATTATTTCTCACCGGCGCCCGGGATCGAACCCGGGACCACAGGATCACAAGTCCAGTGTGCTGTCCGCTCGGCCGACCGGCTTCCGGAGAGGAACTATTTCAGTGCACAGATTTGGAACCAGTGTAAATTATGTATACATTACTCGCCTGCGTTCAAGAGAATACAGTTTTTTTTAATCTAATTAGAAGCTCTGAAGTATGACGATGAAGTTGGCTTATACAAGATTATTGAAGAGAATACAGAGTTAGACTTTTTTAACGTTCACAACACTTTGTATTTATTGAATGGATTCGTGCAGTAAATGTTCCTTCACGTTCTCCAGGTCAGCAAATTGTCCAGCTTTGGATGGTGCCATTAATATGTGACAATATTACATGCAGGACAGCACTATTGTCTTAAAGAGAACCATCATTGGCTGGCATATCTTGTCTAAAAGGTTCTTGTTATCCGGCTTGTCCGAATAACTGCCCGAAACGCTTTGCGTAATAGTGGCTTTAGGCATTGTATGTATTAGCTCTATACATTCATCAAAATATGTATCACTCCTTGTATGTATGTACTTTACCTAAATAAACATTTGCTTTGCTTGTAATTGTTCTTGCAGTTGTGACAACTACTGCGTGTTCTTAACGAGGTCTTCAGACATGACTATTCCCTGGTTTTTTACTTTGCTTTTCCTTACTATAATATGGTTTAATTTAGCTTATACCTAGTTCGTGTTTTATTAATTTTAACCATAGTGTAGGAGGTAGAACTTGTCTGTGTTGAACATCAAGTTTTCTCTAGTCTATTAAATGGTCTGGTTTACATTAGTTTACTTTCCATGGCTCGTCCACCATGGCCTCCAGGGCCATGTCATAGTGGGCTAGCTATTGTGGGCGGCAGGGGCGTCCACCATGGCCTCTAGGGCCATGTCATAGTGGGCTAGCTATTGTGGGCGGCAGGGGCGTCCACCATGGCCTCCAGGGCCATGTCATAGTGGGCTAGCTATTGTGGGCGGCAGGGGCGTCCACCATGGCCTCCAGGGCCATGTCATAGTGGGCTAGCTATTGTGGGCGGCAGGGGCGTCCACCATGGCCTCTAGGGCCATGTCATAGTGGGCTAGCTATTGTGGGCGGCAGGGGCGTCCACCATGGCCTCCAGGGCCATGTCATAGTGGGCTAGCTATTGTGGGCGGCAGGGGCGTCCACCATGGCCTCCAGGGCCATGTCATAGTGGGCTAGCTATTGTGGGCGGCAGGGGCGTCCACCATGGCCTCCAGGGCCATGTCATAGTGGGCTAGCTATTGTGGGCGGCAGGGGCGTCCACCATGGCCTCCAGGGCCATGTCATAGTGGGCTAGCTATTGTGGGCGGCAGGGGCGTCCACCATGGCCTCCAGGGCTATGTCATAGTTTTTCAGAGGTGATAAAGGACTTTGTAGTGGCTTCAAGAGCTGTCTTCACCATTATGGAGGTGACAGTGTGGAGGAGGTTAACACGGGTGACAACATACCTGGTTACCTGGTTGATGGGGTTCTGGGAGTTGTTCTACTGCTCAAGCCCGGCCCGAGGCCAGGCTTGACTTGTGAGAGTTTGGTCCACCAGGCTGTTGCTTGGAGCGGCCCGCAGGCCCACATATACCTGGTTGATGGGGTTCTGGGAGTTGTTCTACTGCCCAAGCCCGGCCCGAGGCCAGGCTTGACTTGTGAGAGTTTGGTCCACCAGGCTGTTGCTTGGAGCGGCCCGCAGGCCCACATATACCTGGTTGATGGGGTTCTGGGAGTTGTTCTACTGCCCAAGCCCGGCCCGAGGCCAGGCTTGACTTGTGAGAGTTTGGTCCACCAGGCTGTTGCTTGGAGCGGCCCGCAGGCCCACATATACCTGGTTGATGGGGTTCTGGGAGTTGTTCTACTGCCCAAGCCCGGCCCGAGGCCAGGCTTGACTTGTGAGAGTTTGGTCCACCAGACTGTTGCTTGGAGCGGCCCGCAGGCCCACATATACCTGGTTGATGGGGTTCTGGGAGTTGTTCTACTTCCCAAGCCCGGCCCGAGGCCAGGCTTGACTTGTGAGAGTTTGGTCCACCAGGCTGTTGCTTGGAGCGGCCCGCAGGCCCACATATACCTGGTTGATGGGGTTCTGGGAGTTGTTCTACTGCCCAAGCCCGGCCCGAGGCCAGGCTTGACTTGTGAGAGTTTGGTCCACCAGGCTGTTGCTTGGAGCGGCCCGCAGGCCCACATATACCTGGTTGATGGGGTTCTGGGAGTTGTTCTACTGCCCAAGCCCGGCCCGAGGCCAGGCTTGACTTGTGAGAGTTTGGTCCACCAGACTGTTGCTTGGAGCGGCCCGCAGGCCCACATATACCTGGTTGATGGGGTTCTGGGAGTTGTTCTACTGCTCAAGCCCGGCCCGAGGCCAGGCTTGACTTGTGAGAGTTTGGTCCACCAGGCTGTTGCTTGGAGCGGCCCGCAGGCCCACATATACCTGGTTGATGGGGTTCTGGGAGTTGTTCTACTGCCCAAGCCCGGCCCGAGGCCAGGCTTGACTTGTGAGAGTTTGGTCCACCAGGCTGTTGCTTGGAGCGGCCCGCAGGCCCACATATACCTGGTTGATGGGGTTCTGGGAGTTGTTCTACTCCCCAAGCCCGGCCCGAGGCCAGGCTTGCCTTGTGAGAGTTTGGTCCACCAGGCTGTTGCTTGGAGCGGTCCGCAGGCCCACATACCCACCACAACCTGGTTGGTCCAGCACTCCTTGGAGGAATAAATCTAGTTTCCTCTTGAAAATGTCCGACACGCACCTCACCACTCCCCTTACACCTGTAGTTGGTATGAGCAATGACCTCCTGTATACTACTGATAATACCACCACCCTGTCATAGTCTACCACCACCACCCTGTCATAGTCAACCACAATGGTCACCACCACCACCACCCTGTCATAGTCTACCACAATGATCACCACCACCACCACCATGTCATAGTCTACCACAATGGTCACCACCACCACCACCCTGTCATAGTCTACCACAATGGTCACCACCACCACCACCACCACCACCCTGTCATAGTCTACCACAATGGTCACCACCACCACCACCCTGTCATAGTCTACCACAATGGTCACCACCACCACCACCCTGTCATAGTCTACCACAATGGTCACCACCACCACCACCCAGTCATAGTCTACCACAATGGTCACCACCACCACCACCACCACCCTGTCATAGTCTACCACAATGGTCACCACCACCACCACCCAGTCATAGTCTACCACAATGGTCACCACCACCACCACCCAGTCATAGTCTACCACAATGGTCACCACCACCACCACCACCACCCTGTCATAGTCTACCACAATGATCACCACCACCACCACCATGTCATAGTCTACCACAATGGTCACCACCACCACCACCACCCAGTCATAGTCTACCACAATGGTCACCACCACCACCACCCAGTCATAGTCTACCACAATGGTCACCACCACCACCACCACCCAGTCATAGTCTACCACAATGGTCACCACCACCACCACCCAGTCATAGTCTACCACAATGATCACCACCACCACCACCATGTCATAGTCTACCACAATGGTCACCACCACCACCACCACCCAGTCATAGTCTACCACAATGATCACCACCACCACCACCCTGTCATAGTCTACCACAATGGTCACCACCACCACCACCACCCAGTCATAGTCTACCACAATGGTCACCACCACCACCCAGTCATAGTCTACCACAATGGTCACCACCACCACCACCCTGTCATAGTCTACCACAATGGTCACCACCACCACCACCACCACCCTGTCATAGTCTACCACAATGATCACCACCACCACCACCCTGTCATAGTCTACCACAATGGTCACCACCACCACCACCACCACCACCCTGTCATAGTCTACCACAATGGTCACCACCACCACCACCCTGTCATAGTCTACCACAATGGTCACCACCACCACCACCCTGTCATAGTCTACCACAATGGTCACCACCACCCAGTCATAGTCTACCACAATGGTCACCACCACCACCACCACCACCCTGTCATAGTCTACCACAATGGTCACCACCACCACCACCCTGTCATAGTCTACCACAATGGTCACCTCCACCACCACCACCCTGTCATAGTCTACCACAATGGTCACCACCACCACCACCACCACCACCCAGTCATAGTCTACCACAATGGTCACCACCACCACCACCACCCAGTCATAGTCTACCACAATGGTCACCACCACCACCACCCAGTCATAGTCTACCACAATGGTCACCACCACCACCACCACCACCCTGTCATAGTCTACCACAATGGTCACCACCACCACCACCCAGTCATAGTCTACCACAATGGTCACCACCACCACCACCACCACCACCCAGTCATAGTCTACCACAATGGTCACCACCACCACCACCACCCAGTCATAGTCTACCACAATGGTCACCACCACCACCACCACCCAGTCATAGTCTACCACAATGGTCACCACCACCACCACCACCCAGTCATAGTCTACCACAATGGTCACCACCACCACCACCACCCAGTCATAGTCTACCACAATGGTCACCACCACCACCACCACCACCACCCAGTCATAGTCTACCACAATGGTCACCACCACCACCACCACCACCACCCAGTCATAGTCTACCACAATGGTCACCACCACCACCACCACCCAGTCATAGTCTACCACAATGGTCACCACCACCACCACCACCCAGTCATAGTCTACCACAATGGTCACCACCACCACCACCACCCAGTCATAGTCTACCACAATGGTCACCACCACCACCACCACCACCACCCAGTCATAGTCTACCACAATGGTCACCACCACCACCACCACCACCACCCAGTCATAGTCTACCACAATGGTCACCACCACCACCACCACCCAGTCATAGTCTACCACAATGGTCACCACCACCACCACCACCCAGTCATAGTCTACCACAATGGTCACCACCACCACCACCACCCAGTCATAGTCTACCACAATGGTCACCACCACCACCACCACCACCACCCAGTCATAGTCTACCACAATGGTCACCACCACCACCACCACCCAGTCATAGTCTACCACAATGGTCACCACCACCACCACCACCACCACCACCCAGTCATAGTCTACCACAATGGTCACCACCACCACCACCACCCAGTCATAGTCTACCACAATGGTCACCACCACCACCACCACCCAGTCATAGTCTACCACAATGGTCACCACCACCACCACCACCCAGTCATAGTCTACCACAATGGTCACCACCACCACCACCACCCAGTCATAGTCTACCACAATGGTCACCACCACCACCACCACCCAGTCATAGTCTACCACAATGGTCACCACCACTACCACCACCACCCAGTCATAGTCTACCACAATGGTCACCACCACCACCACCACCACCACCCAGTCATAGTCTACCACAATGGTCACCACCACCACCACCACCCAGTCATAGTCTACCACAATGGTCACCACCACCACCACCACCCAGTCATAGTCTACCACAATGGTCACCACCACCACCACCACCACCACCACCCAGTCATAGTCTACCACAATGGTCACCACCACCACCACCACCACCACCCAGTCATAGTCTACCACAATGGTCACCACCACCACCACCCAGTCATAGTCTACCACAATGGTCACCACCACCACCACCACCCTGTCATAGTCTACCACAATGGTCACCACCACCACCACCCTGTCATAGTCTACCACAATGATCACCACCACCACCACCATGTCATAGTCTACCACAATGGTCACCACCACCACCACCCTGTCATAGTCTACCACAATGGTCACCACCACCACCACCACCACCCTGTCATAGTCTACCACAATGGTCACCACCACCACCACCCTGTCATAGTCTACCACAATGGTCACCACCACCACCACCCTGTCATAGTCTACCACAATGGTCACCACCACCACCACCACCACCACCCTGTCAAAGTCTACCACAATGGTCACCACCACCATCACCACCACCACCACCACCCTGCCATAGTCTACCACCACCACCACCACCACCCTGCCATAGTCTACCACAATGGTCACCACCACCCTGTCATAGTCTACCACAATGGTCACCACCACCACCACCCTGTCATAGTCTACCACAATGATCACCACCACCACCCTGTCATAGTCTACCACAATGGTCACCACCACCACCACCCTGTCATAGTCTACCACAATGATCACCACCACCACCACCCTGTCATAGTCTACCACAATGGTCACCACCACCACCACCCTGTCATAGTCTACCACAATGATCACCACCACCACCACCCTGTCATAGTCTACCACAATGGTCACCACCACCACCACCACCACCCTGTCATAGTCTACCACAATGGTCACCACCACCACCACCACCACCACCCTGTCAAAGTCTACCACAATGGTCACCACCACCACCACCCTGCCATAGTCTACCACCACCACCACCACCACCCTGCCATAGTCTACCACAATGGTCACCACCACCCTGTCATAGTCTACCACAATGGTCACCACCACCACCACCCTGTCATAGTCTACCACAATGATCACCACCACCACCACCCTGTCATAGTCTACCACAATGGTCACCACCACCACCACCCTGTCATAGTCTACCACAATGATCACCACCACCACCACCCTGTCATAGTCTACCACAATGGTCACCACCACCACCACCACCACCCTGTCATAGTCTACCACAATGGTCACCACCACCACCACCCTGTCATAGTCTACCACAATGGTCACCACCACCACCACCCTGTCATAGTCTACCACAATGGTCACCACCACCACCACCCTGTCATAGTCTACCACAATGGTCACCACCACCACCACCCTGTCATAGTCTACCACAATGGTCACCACCACCACCACCACCCTGTCATAGTCTACCACAATGATCACCACCACCACCACCATGTCATAGTCTACCACAATGGTCACCACCACCACCACCCTGTCATAGTCTACCACAATGGTCACCACCACCACCACCCTGTCATAGTCTACCACAATGGTCACCACCACCCTGTCATAGTCTACCACAATGGTCACCACCACCACCACCCTGTCATAGTCTACCACAATGGTCACCACCACCACCACCCTGTCATAGTCTACCACAATGGTCACCACCACCACCACCCTGTCATAGTCTACCACAATGGTCACCACCACCACCACCCTGTCATAGTCTACCACAATGGTCACCACCACCACCACCCTGTCATAGTCTACCACAATGATCACCACCACCACCACCACCACCCTGTCATAGTCTACCACAATGGTCACCACCACCACCACCCTGTCATAGTCTACCACAATGGTCACCACCACCACCACCCTGTCATAGTCTACCACAATGGTCACCTCCACCACCACCACCACCCTGTCATAGTCTACCACAATGGTCACCTCCACCACCACCACCACCCTGTCATAGTCTACCACAATGGTCACCACCACCACCACCACCCTGTCATAGTCTACCACAATGGTCACCACCACCACCACCCTGTCATAGTCTACCACAATGGTCACCACCACAACCACCACCACCCTGTCATAGTCTACCACAATGGTCACCACCACCACCACCCTGTCATAGTCTACCACAATGGTCACCACCACCACCACCCAGTCATAGTCTACCACAATGGTCACCACCACCACCACCACCACCCTGTCATAGTCTACCACAATGGTCACCACCACCACCACCCTGTCATAGTCTACCACAATGGTCACCACCACCACCACCCTGTCATAGTCTACCACAATGGTCACCACCAACACCACCCTGTCATAGTCTACCACAATGGTCACAACCACCACCACCACCACCCTGTCATAGTCTACCACAATGATCACCACCACCACCACCATGTCATAGTCTACCACAATGGTCACCACCACCACCACCCTGTCATAGTCTACCACAATGGTCACCACCACCCTGTCATAGTCTACCACAATGGTCACCACCACCACCACCACCACCACCACCCTGTCATAGTCTACCACAATGATAACCACCACCACCACCACCCTGTCATAGTCTACCACAATGGTCACCACCACCACCACCCTGTCATAGTCTACCACAATGGTCACCACCACCACCACCACCCTGTCATAGTCTACCACAATGGTCACCACCACCACCACCCTGTCATAGTGTACCACAATGGTCACCACCACCACCACCCTGTCATAGTCTACCACAATGGTCACCACCACCACCACCCTGTCATAGTCTACCACAATGGTCACCACCACCACCACCCTGTCATAGTCTACCACAATGGTCACCACCACCACCACCACCCTGTCATAGTCTACCACAATGGTCACCACCACCACCACCCTGTCATAGTGTACCACAATGGTCACCACCACCACCACCCTGTCATAGTCTACCACAATGGTCACCACCACCACCACCCTGTCATAGTCTACCACAATGGTCACCACCACCACCACCCAGTCATAGTCTACCACAATGATCACCACCACCACCACCCTGTCATAGTCTACCACAATGGTCACCACCACCACCACCCTGTCATAGTCTACCACAATGGTCACCACCACCACCACCCTGTCATAGTCTACCACAATGGTCACCACCACCACCACCACCACCCTGTCATAGTCTACCACAATGGTCACCACTACCACCACCCTGTCATAGTCTACCACAATGGTCACCACCACCACCACCCTGTCATAGTCTACCACAATGGTCACCACCACCACCACCCTGTCATAGTCTACCACAATGATCACCACCACCACCACCCTGTCATAGTCTACCACAATGGTCACCACCACCACCACCACCACCACCCTGTCATAGTCTACCACAATGGTCACCACCACCACCACCACCACCCTGTCATAGTCTACCACAATGATCACCACCACCACCACCCTGTCATAGTCTACCACAATGGTCACCACCACCACCACCCTGTCATAGTCTACCACAATGGTCACCACCACCATCACCACCACCCTGCCATAGTCTACCACAATGGTCACCTCCACCACCACCACCACCCTGTCATAGTCTACCACAATGGTCACCACCACCACCACCACCCTGTCATAGTCTACCACAATGGTCACCACCACCACCACCCTGTCAAAGTCTACCACAATGGTCACCACCACCACCACCCTGTCATAGTCTACCACAATGGTCACCACCACCACCACCCTGTCATAGTCTACCACAATGGTCACCACCACCACCACCCTGTCATAGTCTACCACAATGGTCACCACCACCACCACCACCACCACCCTGTCATAGTCTACCACAATGGTCACCACCACCACCACCCTGTCATAGTCTACCACAATGGTCACCACCACCACCACCCTGTCATAGTCTACCACAATGGTCACCACCACCACCACCACCACCCTGTCATAGTCTACCACAATGGTCACCACCACCACCATCCTGTCATAGTCTACCACAATGGTCACCACCACCACCACCCTGTCATAGTCTACCACAATGGTCACCACCACCACCACCACCCTGTCATAGTCTACCACAATGGTCACCACCACCACCACCACCCTGTCATAGTCTACCACAATGGTCACCACCACCACCACCACCACCCTGTCATAGTCTACCACAATGGTCACCACCACCACCACCACCACCACCCTGTCATAGTCTACCACAATGATAACCACCACCACCACCCTGTCATAGTCTACCACAATGGTCACCACCACCACCACCCTGTCATAGTCTACCACAATGGTCACCACCACCACCACCCTGTCAAAGTCTACCACAATGGTCACCACCACCATCACCACCACCACCACCACCCTGCCATAGTCTACCACCACCACCACCACCCTGCCATAGTCTACCACCACCACCACCCTGCCATAGTCTACCACCACCACCACCACCACCCTGCCATAGTCTACCACAATGTTCACCACCACCATCACCACCACCACCACCACCCTGCCATAGTCTACCACCACCACCACCACCCTACCATAGTCTACCACCACCACCACCCTGCCATAATCTACCACCACCACCACCCTGCCATAGTCTACCACCACCACCACCACCACCCTGCCATAATCTACCACCACCACCACCCTGCCATAGTCTACCACCATCACCACTACTACCACCACCACCCTGCCATAGTCTACCACCACCACCCTGCCATAGCGTACCACCAGCACCACCACCACCCTGCCATAGGCTACCACCACCACCCTGCCATAGTCTACCACCACCACCACTCTGCCATAGCCTACCACCACTACCACCACCACAACCCTGCCATAGCCTACCACCACTACCACCACCCTGCCATAGGGTACCACCACTACCACCACCACCCTGCCATAGCCTACCACCACCACCACCCTGCCATAGCCTACCACCACCACCACCACCACCCTGCCATAGCCTACCACCACCACCCTGCCATAGGCTACCACCACTACCACCACCACCACCACCACCCTGCCATAATCTACCACCACCACCACCCTGCCATAGTCTACCACCACCACCACCCTGCCATAGGCTACCACCACTACTACCACCACCACCACCAACCCTCCGGAACTTACTCCAGCTGTAATGCAGTGTTGCCACTTCCAACAAAAACCTAGTTTTTTATCTTTTAAATTTCAATAGATAGGCAAAACCCTTGAATAACAAAGGCCCAGCAGCTTTAATACTTTCAGTTGGAAACATCGCGTTAATTTCCTATTGTCAGAATCACAAAAGGAACTGAAAGCAACAAATAGTTTCACGAACAAAACTTCACCATCTGATATCGCCGAGTCCCAGTGACGTAAATTGTCGACGTCTTCAGTGACGCAGCGCGAGGGGGCGGAGCTACGCAGGCTCGCCCGCTGATTGGTCCCACGCGCCCAATTGATGACGATACTTCTAGCCTAATAATAATAATAATAATAATAATAATAATAATAATAATAATAATAATAATATTTTAGACAAAAGAACATACATTCATACATAGGATGGATGTTGTATGTTGTATCTAAAGTGTTGGGTGGTGTTTATTGTTGTATCTAAGGTGTTGGGTGGTGTTTATTGTTGTATCTAAGGTGTTGGGTGGTGTTTATTGTTGTATCTAAGGTGTTGGGTGGTGTTTATTGTTGTATCTAAGGTGTTGGGTGGTGTTTATTGTTGGATCTAAGGTGTTGGGTGGTGTTTATTGTTGGATCTAAGGTGTTGGGTGGTGTTTATTGTTGTATCTAAGGTGTTGGGTGATGTTTATTGTTGTATCTAAGGTGTTGGGTGGTGATTATTGTTGTATCTAAGGTGTTGGGTGATGTTTATTGTTGTATCTAAGGTGTTGGGTGGTGATTATTGTTGTATCTAAGGTGTTGGGTGGTGTTTATTGTTGTATCTAAGGTGTTGGGTGGTGATTATTGTTGTATCTAAGGTGTTGGGTGATGTTTATTGTTGTATCTAAGGTGTTGGGTGTTTATTGTTGTATCTAAGGTGTTGGGTGGTGTTTATTGTTGTATCTAAGGTGTTGGGTGGTGATTATTGTTGTATCTAAGGTGTTGGGTGATGTTTATTGTTGTATCTAAGGTGTTGGGTGTTTATTGTTGTATCTAAGGTGTTGGGTGGTGTTTATTGTTGTATCTAAGGTGTTGGGTGATGTTTATTGTTGTATCTAAGGTGTTGGGTGTTTATTGTTGTATCTAAGGTGTTGGGTGTTTATTGTTGTATCTAAGGTGTTGGGTGGTGATTATTGTTGTATCTAAGGTGTTGGGTGGTGATTATTGTTGTATCTAAGGTGTTGGGTGGTGTTTATTGTTGTATCTAAGGTGTTGGGTGTTTATTGTTGTATCTAAGGTGTTGGGTGTTTATTGTTGTATCTAAGGTGTTGGGTGTTTATTGTTGTATCTAAAGTGTTGGGTGTTTATTGTTGTATCTAAAGTGTTGGGTGTTTATTGTTGTATCTAAGGTGTTGGGTGTTTATTGTTGTATCTAAGGTGTTGGGTGGTGTTTATTGTTGTATCTAAAGTGTTGGGTGGTGTTTATTGTTGTATCTAAGGTGTTGGGTGATGATTATTGTTGTATCTAAGGTGTTGGGTGGTGTTTATTGTTGTATCTAAGGTGTTGGGTGTTTATTGTTGTATCTAAGGTGTTGGGTGATGATTATTGTTGTATCTAAGGTGTTGGGTGGTGTTTATTGTTGTATCTAAAGTGTTGGGTGTTTATTGTTGTATCTAAAGTGTTGGGTGTTTATTGTTGTATCTAAGGTGTTGGGTGTTTATTGTTGTATCTAAGGTGTTGGGTGGTGTTTATTGTTGTATCTAAGGTGTTGGGTGGTGTTTATTGTTGTATCTAAAGTGTTGGGTGTTTATTGTTGTATCTAAGGTGTTGGGTGTTTATTGTTGTATCTAAAGTGTTGGGTGTTTATTGTTGTATCTAAAGTGTTGGGTGTTTATTGTTGTATCTAAGGTGTTGGGTGTTTATTGTTGTATCTAAGGTGTTGGGTGGTGTTTATTGTTGTATCTAAAGTGTTGGGTGATGTTTATTGTTGTATCTAAGGTGTTGGGTGATGTTTATTGTTGTATCTAAGGTGTTGGGTGGTGTTTATTGTTGTATCTAAGGTGTTGGGTGGTGATTATTGTTGTATCTAAGGTGTTGGGTGATGTTTATTGTTGTATCTAAGGTGTTGGGTGTTTATTGTTGTATCTAAGGTGTTGGGTGGTGTTTATTGTTGTATCTAAGGTGTTGGGTGGTGATTATTGTTGTATCTAAGGTGTTGGGTGATGTTTATTGTTGTATCTAAGGTGTTGGGTGTTTATTGTTGTATCTAAGGTGTTGGGTGGTGTTTATTGTTGTATCTAAGGTGTTGGGTGATGTTTATTGTTGTATCTAAGGTGTTGGGTGTTTATTGTTGTATCTAAGGTGTTGGGTGGTGTTTATTGTTGTATCTAAGGTGTTGGGTGGTGATTATTGTTGTATCTAAGGTGTTGGGTGGTGTTTATTGTTGTATCTAAGGTGTTGGGTGTTTATTGTTGTATCTAAGGTGTTGGGTGTTTATTGTTGTATCTAAGGTGTTGGGTGTTTATTGTTGTATCTAAAGTGTTGGGTGTTTATTGTTGTATCTAAAGTGTTGGGTGTTTATTGTTGTATCTAAGGTGTTGGGTGTTTATTGTTGTATCTAAGGTGTTGGGTGGTGTTTATTGTTGTATCTAAAGTGTTGGGTGGTGTTTATTGTTGTATCTAAGGTGTTGGGTGATGATTATTGTTGTATCTAAGGTGTTGGGTGGTGTTTATTGTTGTATCTAAGGTGTTGGGTGTTTATTGTTGTATCTAAGGTGTTGGGTGATGATTATTGTTGTATCTAAGGTGTTGGGTGGTGTTTATTGTTGTATCTAAAGTGTTGGGTGTTTATTGTTGTATCTAAAGTGTTGGGTGTTTATTGTTGTATCTAAGGTGTTGGGTGTTTATTGTTGTATCTAAGGTGTTGGGTGGTGTTTATTGTTGTATCTAAGGTGTTGGGTGGTGTTTATTGTTGTATCTAAAGTGTTGGGTGTTTATTGTTGTATCTAAGGTGTTGGGTGTTTATTGTTGTATCTAAAGTGTTGGGTGTTTATTGTTGTATCTAAAGTGTTGGGTGTTTATTGTTGTATCTAAGGTGTTGGGTGTTTATTGTTGTATCTAAGGTGTTGGGTGGTGTTTATTGTTGTATCTAAAGTGTTGGGTGATGTTTATTGTTGTATCTAAGGTGTTGGGTGATGTTTATTGTTGTATCTAAGGTGTTGGGTGGTGTTTATTGTTGTATCTAAGGTGTTGGGTGATGTTTATTGTTGTATCTAAGGTGTTGGGTGGTGTTTATTGTTGTATCTAAAGTGTTGGGTGATGTTTATTGTTGTATCTAAGGTGTTGGGTGATGTTTATTGTTGTATCTAAGGTGTTGGGTGGTGTTTATTGTTGTATCTAAGGTGTTGGGTGGTGATTATTGTTGTATCTAAGGTGTTGGGTGGTGTTTATTGTTGTATCTAAGGTGTTGGGTGGTGATTATTGTTGTATCTAAGGTGTTGGGTGGTGTTTATTGTTGTATCTAAGGTGTTGGGTGGTGATTATTGTTGTATCTAAGGTGTTGGGTGGTGATTATTGTTGTATCTAAGGTGTTGGGTGGTGATTATTGTTGTATCTAAGGTGTTGGGTGGTGTTTATTGTTGTATCTAAGGTGTTGGGTGGTGTTTATTGTTGTATCTAAGGTGTTGGGTGGTGTTTATTGTTGTATCTAAGGTGTTGGGTGTTTATTGTTGTATCTAAGGTGTTGGGTGTTTATTGTTGTATCTAAGGTGTTGGGTGGTAATTTTTGTTGTATCTAAGGTGTTGGGTGGTGTTTATTGTTGTATCTAAGGTGTTGGGTGATGTTTATTGTTGTATCTAAGGTGTTGGGTGGTGTTTATTGTTGTATCTAAGGTGTTGGGTGGTGATTATTGTTGTATCTAAGGTGTTGGGTGGTGTTTATTGTTGCATCTAAGGTGTTGGGTGGTGTTTATTGTTGTATCTAAGGTGTTGGGTGATGTTTATTGTTGTATCTAAGGTGTTGGGTGGTGTTTATTGTTGTATCTAAGGTGTTGGGTGGTGATTATTGTTGTATCTAAGGTGTTGGGTGGTGATTATTGTTGTATCTAAGGTGTTGGGTGATGTTTATTGTTGTATCTAAGGTGTTGGGTGATGTTTATTGTTGTATCTAAGGTGTTGGGTGGTAATTTTTGTTGTATGTAAGGTGTTGGGTGGTGTTTATTGTTGTATCTAAGGTGTTGGGTGATGTTTATTGTTGTATCTAAGGTGTTGGGTGGTGGTTATTGTTGCATCTAAGGTGTTGGGTGGTGTTTATTGTTGTATCTAAGGTGTTGGGTGATGTTTATTGTTGTATCTAAGGTGTTGGGTGATGTTTATTGTTGTATCTAAGGTGTTGGGTGATGTTTATTGTTGTATCTAAGGTGTTGGGTGGTAATTTTTGTTGTATGTAAGGTGTTGGGTGGTGTTTATTGTTGTATCTAAGGTGTTGGGTGATGTTTATTGTTGTATCTAAGGTGTTGGGTGGTGTTTATTGTTGCATCTAAGGTGTTGGGTGGTGTTTATTGTTGTATCTAAGGTGTTGGGTGATGTTTATTGTTGTATCTAAGGTGTTGGGTGGTGTTTATTGTTGTATCTAAGGTGTTGGGTGGTGATTATTGTTGTATCTAAGGTGTTGGGTGGTGATTATTGTTGTATCTAAGGTGTTGGGTGATGTTTATTGTTGTATCTAAGGTGTTGGGTGTTTATTGTTGTATCTAAGGTGTTGGGTGATGTTTATTGTTGTATCTAAGGTGTTGGGTGATGTTTATTGTTGTATCTAAGGTGTTGGGTGGTAATTTTTGTTGTATCTAAGGTGTTGGGTGGTGTTTATTGTTGTATCTAAGGTGTTGGGTGATGTTTATTGTTGTATCTAAGGTGTTGGGTGATGTTTATTGTTGTATCTAAGGTGTTGGGTGGTGTTTATTGTTGTATCTAAGGTGTTGGGTGATGTTTATTGTTGTATCTAAGGTGTTGGGTGTTTATTGTTGTATCTAAGGTGTTGGGTGGTGATTACAAATCGACTACGGGGTTTTATGGGTGTCGTGGGGGTGTATGTGTATGAACACACCCAGTTGTGCTTGCGGGGGTTGAGCTCTGGCTCTTTGGTCCCGCCTCTCAGCTCTCAATCAACAGGTGTACAGGTTCCTGAGCCTATTGGGCTCTATCATATCTACACTTGAAACTGTGTATGGAGTCAGCCTCCACCACATCACTGCCTAATGCATTCCATCTGTTAACTACTCTGACACTGAAAAAGTTCTTTCTAACGTCTCTGTGGCTCATGTGGGTACTCAGTTTCCACCTGTGTCCCCTTGTTCGTGTACCAGCCATGTTAAATAGTTTATCTAGCCCCCCACTGTCAATTTCTCTGATAATTTTATAGTTGGTGATCATGTCTCCACTAAGTCTTCTGTCTTCCAAAGTTGTGATATTTAGTTTCAGTAATCTTTCCTTGTAGTTCTTACCCCTCGTAGCCCCTAGTCCATGCGTGTGTGTGTGTGTGTGTGTGTGTGTGTGTGTGTGTGTGTGTGTGTGCGTGTGCGTGTGCGTGTGCGTGTGCGTGTGTGTGTGTGATGAGCGTGTAGGGTAACAGAGGAAGGTTGCATGAACAAGCACTAACAACCCTAAGAGTGGTTGCAAGTAGTGAGATACAAGGTGTGGAGGGCGGCAACACACAGTGCGAGTGAGTGAGTGAGTGAGTGAGTGAGTGAGTGAGTATAAGAGCGGGGCAGTAGCGTGCGGGTCGTCCTCCTCCTGGTCCTGGTGACACCACATCTCGCCCCACACCTCAACTAAGCTCCACAACAAGCTTTTATTGCCGGCTTAAATGTGTCGACAAAACTGTTCTGGGTAAAATCTCTCGCTGAATGTAGAACTGTCCCCTGCCTGCGGCTTAGCTGCTCGCCTTGTATTTACCCAGTTGTGCTTGTGGGGGTTGAGCTCTGGCTCTTTGGTCCCGCCTCTCAACTGTCAATCAACTGGTGTACAGGTTCCTGAGCCTATTGGGCTCTATCATATCTACACTTGAAGCTGTGTATGGAGTCAGCCTCCAGTGAGGCCAGACTCACCCTGGCCTCCTGTAGGCCCCAAAGGTCATCATGTTTCCGCTTATCTCAGCATACTCAAGCATCATCTCCCTGCTTCACATTTTCTGTCTCAGGCTTTTCTCATAACATGCTGACTACGCTCATTCAATTATTGTCAAGTCAGCATTTGTATTGGACTCGCTTTATATGTTACTCGCGCTGTGCTGACACTCGCCCTGTCCTGACACTCGCCCTGTCCTGACACTCGCCCTGTCCTGACACTCGCCCTGTCCTGACACTCGCCCTGTCCTGACACTCGCCCTGTCCTGACACTCGCCCTGTCCTGACACTCGCCCTGTCCTGACACTCGCCCTGTCCTGACACTCGCCCTGTCCTGACACTCGCCCTGTCCTGACACTCGCCCTGTCCTGACACTCGCCCTGTCCTGACACTCGCCCTGTCCTGACACTCGCCCTGTCCTGACACTCGCCCTGTCCTGACACTCGCCCTGTCCTGACACTCGCCCTGTCCTGACACTCGCCCTGTCCTGACACTCGCCCTGTCCTGACACTCGCCCTGTCCTGACACTCGCCCTGTCCTGACACTCGCCCTGTCCTGACACTCGCCCTGTCCTGACACTCGCCCTGTCCTGACACTCGCCCTGTCCTGACACTCGCCCTGTCCTGACACTCGCCCTGTCCTGACACTCGCCCTGTCCTGACACTCGCCCTGTCCTGACACTCGCCCTGTCCTGACACTCGCCCTGTCCTGACACTCGCCCTGTCCTGACACTCGCCCTGTCCTGACACTCGCCCTGTCCTGACACTCGCCCTGTCCTGACACTCGCCCTGTCCTGACACTCGCCCTGTCCTGACACTCGCCCTGTCCTGACACTCGCCCTGTCCTGACACTCGCCCTGTCCTGACACTCGCCCTGTCCTGACACTCGCCCTGTCCTGACACTCGCCCTGTCCTGACACTCGCCCTGTCCTGACACTCGCCCTGTCCTGACACTCGCCCTGTCCTGACACTCGCCCTGTCCTGACACTCGCCCTGTCCTGACACTCGCCCTGTCCTGACACTCGCCCTGTCCTGACACTCGCCCTGTCCTGACACTCGCCCTGTCCTGACACTCGCCCTGTCCTGACACTCGCCCTGTCCTGACACTCGCCCTGTCCTGACACTCGCCCTGTCCTGACACTCGCCCTGTCCTGACACTCGCCCTGTCCTGACACTCGCCCTGTCCTGACACTCGCCCTGTCCTGACACTCGCCCTGTCCTGACACTCGCCCTGTCCTGACACTCGCCCTGTCCTGACACTCGCCCTGTCCTGACACTCGCCCTGTCCTGACACTCGCCCTGTCCTGACACTCGCCCTGTCCTGACACTCGCCCTGTCCTGACACTCGCCCTGTCCTGACACTCGCCCTGTCCTGACACTCGCCCTGTCCTGACACTCGCCCTGTCCTGACACTCGCCCTGTCCTGACACTCGCCCTGTCCTGACACTCGCCCTGTCCTGACACTCGCCCTGTCCTGACACTCGCCCTGTCCTGACACTCGCCCTGTCCTGACACTCGCCCTGTCCTGACACTCGCCCTGTCCTGACACTCGCCCTGTCCTGACACTCGCCCTGTCCTGACACTCGCCCTGTCCTGACACTCGCCCTGTGCTGACACTCGCCCTGTCCTGACACTCGCCCTGTCCTGACACTCGCCCTGTCCTGACACTCGCCCTGTCCTGACACTCGCCCTATTCTGGAACCACTTGGACCAGACGGTAGAGCGACGGTCTCGCTTCATGCAGGTCGGCGTTCAATCCCCGACCGTCCACAAGTTGTTGGGCACCATTCCTTTCCCTCCGTCCCATCCCAAATCCTGACCCCTTCCCAGTGCTATATAGTCGTAATGGCTTGGCGCTTTCCCCCTGATAATTTCCTCCCCCAACCCAGACGCTACTCTGCCAGTCTTGTTACAGGAACTAACCCCCCCCCCCTTTCCCCCTCCCCTCCGAGCATGTGTCGTAAGGAGAGTGACCCAGACACTCCACCACCTTGCTGAGTTACCAGAGGTGTTCCAGAGGTGCTCCAGGAGAACACACTCAGGAGAACATTACACCTCACCCCAGGAGCCAAGGAGGTTCCTGAGCCTACTGGGCTCTATCATATCTACACTTGAAACTGTGTATGGAGTCAGCCTCCACCACATCACTGCCTAATGCATTCCACCTGTTAACTACTCTGACACTGAAAAAGTTCTTTCTAACGTCCCTGTGGCTCATGTGGGTACTCAGTTTCAACCTGTGTCCCCTTGTTCGTGTACCTCCAGTGTTGAATAGTTTATCTTTATCTACCCTGTCAATTCCTCTGAGAATTTTGTAGGTATTGATCATATCTCCCCTTACTCTTCTGTCTTCCAGTGTCGTAAGGTGCATTTCCCGCAGCCTTTCCTCGTAACTCATGCCTCTTAGTTCTGGGATTAGTCTAGTGGCATACCTCTGAACTTTTTCTAGCTTAGTCTTGTGCTTGACAAGGTACGGGCTCCATGCTGGGGCCGCATATTCCAGGATTGGTCTTGCATATGTGGTGTACAAGATTCTGAATGATTCTTTACACAGGTTCCTGAACGCTGTTCTGATGTTAGCCAGCCTCGCATATGCCGCAGACGTTATTCTTTTTATGTGGGCTTCAGGAGACAGGTTTGGTGTGATATCAACTCCTAGATCTTTCTCTCTGTCCGTTTCATTAAGTACTTCATCTCCCATTCTGTATCCTGTGTCTGGCCTCCTGTTTCCACTGCCTAGTTTCATTACCTTACAGTTACTCGGGTTGAACTTTAGTAGCCATTTATTGGACCATTCCTTCTGTTTGTCTAAGTCATCTTGTTACCTCCTACTGTCTTCCACTCTTGCGTTTGAGACGGCCGAGTCCCTCCCAGTTGCGTGTGAGTTGGCTGAGTCCCTCCCAGTTGCGTGTGAGTTGGCTGAGTCCCTCCCAGTTGCGTGTGAGTTGGCTGAGTCCCTCCCAGTTGCGTGTGAGTTGGCTGAGTCCCTCCCAGTTGCGTGTGAGACGGCTGAGTCCCTCCCAGTTGCGTGTGAGACGGTTGAGTGCCTCCCAGTTGCGTGTGAGACGGCTGAGCCCCTCCCAGTTGCGTGTGAGACGGTTGAGTCCCTCCCAGTTGCGTGTGAGACGGTTGAGTGCCTCCCAGTTGCGTGTGAGACGGTTGAGTCCCTCCCAGTTGCGTGTGAGACGGTTGAGTGCCTCCCAGTTGTGTGTGAGACGGTTGAGTGCCTCCCAGTTGCGTGTGAGACGGCTGAGCCCCTCCCAGTTGCGTGTGAGACGGTTGAGTCCCTCCCAGTTGCGTGTGAGACGGTTGAGTGCCTCCCAGTTGCGTGTGAGACGGTTGAGTGCCTCCCAGTTGTGTGTGAGACGGTTGAGTCCCTCCCAGTTGCGTGTGAGACGGTTGAGTGCCTCCCAGTTGCGTGTGAGACGGTTGAGTGCCTCCCAGTTGCGTGTGAGACGGCTGAGCCCCTCCCAGTTGCGTGTGAGACGGTTGAGTCCCTCCCAGTTGCGTGTGAGACGGTTGAGTGCCTCCCAGTTGCGTGTGAGACGGTTGAGTGCCTCCCAGTTGCGTGTGAGACGGTTGAGTGCCTCCCAGTTGCGTGTGAGACGGTTGAGTGCCTCCCAGTTGCGTGTGAGACGGTTGAGTGCCTCCCAGTTGCGTGTGAGACGGTTGAGTGCCTCCCAGTTGCGTGTGAGACGGCTGAGTCCCTCCCAGTTGCGTGTGAGACGGTTGAGTCCCTCCCAGTTGCGTGTGAGACGGCTGAGTCCCTCCCAGTTGCGTGTGAGACGGTTGAGTGCCTCCCAGTTGCGTGTGAGACGGCTGAGTGCCTCCCAGTCGCGTGTGAGTACAAGTGATAGGAGGATCAACCCACCGGATGTTCTAGGTAGTGGGGCGACTTACTGTACATGTTGCTATGGCAGGGTGTTCACTCACAGGATTAACACCCTGCTGGTGTTCTTCCTGTCCAGGAGGGTTGATGTTCATGCTGTTATGGTATGTTGTTCATGGCTGTTATTCATGCGGCGACGTCACTCACAGGACGTGTGACGTCGTCCAACAGACTCGCCCTCCGGAGCAATATTGTTAAAATGTTTAACATGGGAGGAAGATGGACGTAGGAGGGGCAAAGGAAAGGAACTATCAATGGGAAGCACCAAGCCATTACGACTATATAGCACTGGGAAGGGGTCAGGATAACGATTTGGGATGGGACGGTGGATGGAATAGTGACGAGAAGAGAGACACAATGAAGCCTGGCTTGATGGCCATGGATAGGAACATGCAGTAAACGTAGAGAATACAATAAGACGAGGACTAGAATATGGTGGACTAAGAGAAGTGAGAGAAACAATAGTCTTGAGAGAGAGCGGAGATCAGTAAGGGAGATAAGACATCCCCTCAAGGAACCCCTTCCGTCGCCCTAGTACGGAGGAAGGAGTTCCTCCGTACTTGGTATATAATATTATATATAATTTTTTATATACAAGAGTTCTGACATTCTTATAAAGCCAGTAGCAGGCATAGCGTTTCGGGCCGGCCCTTCATCTTCACATTCCCCGGAATACAACGCCGCCAAATCGTTTAACAACCATTGATGTGCATTGTGCAAAGGTGCATTGACACCCGAGAGCCCAGAGCTCCGTTGCAGACAGGCTAACATGGTGCCAAGAACCATGTGAACACTGCAGCAGGCGGGAATATGAACCATCCAAATCCTGACGCAGCTTGGGAGCAACAAGTACCCCGCCTCTCTACCTATAGAGCTGTCCGCAGACACAGTTAGGGAAACACAGCTAGGAAAGTACCCTCAGCCCCCACCCACCCTAGAGCAGTGACGTACTTCTGGCAGTAAACAAAGAGGGCCACCACCGTCGGGGCTTGTGACGTCATATTTGGAGCGGGGGAGGCAGGATGGGTGGTGGTGGGGGTGGTGGGGGTGGTGGTAGGGGGTGGTAGGGGGTGGTGGGGGAGTGGTGGGGGAGTGGTAGGGGTGGTGGTAGGGTGTGGTGGTGGGGGTGGTAGGGGTGGTGATAGGGGTGGTGGGGGAGTGGTAGGGGTGGTGGTAGGGGGTGGTGGTGGGGGTTGTAGGGGTGGTGATAGGGGTGGTGGTAGGGGGGGGTGGGGGGAGTGGTAGGGGGGGTGGTAGGGGGGGGTGGGGGGAGTGGTAGGGGTGGTGGGGGGAGTGGTGGGGGAGTGGTAGGGGTGGTGGTACGGGTGGTGGTAGGGGTGGTGGTAGGGGTGGTGGGGGGAGTGGTAGGGGTGGTGGTAGGGGGGGTGGGGGGAGTGGTAGGGGTGGTGGTAGGGGTGGTGGGGGAGTGGTAGGGGTGGTGGTAGTGGAGTGGTAGGGGTGGTGGGGGGAGTGGTAGGGGGAGTGGTAGGGGTGGTGGTAGGGGTGGTAGGGGGAGTGGTAGGGGTGGTGGTAGGGGTGGTGGGGGGAGTGGTAGGGGTGGTGGTAGGGGGAGTGGTAGGGGTGGTAGGGGGAGTGGTAGGGGTGGTGGTAGGGGTGGTAGTGGTGGTGGGGGGAGTGGTAGGGGTGGTGGTAGGGGTGGTAGTGGTGGTGGGGGGAGTGGTAGGGGTGGTGGTAGGGGTGGTAGTGGTGGTGGGGGAGTGGTAGGGGTGGTGGGGGGAGTGGTAGGGGTGGTGGGGGGAGTGGTAGGGGTGGTAGGGGGAGTGGTAGCGGTGGTAGGGGTGGTGGTGGGGGGAGTGGTAGGGGTGGTGGTAGGGGTGGTAGTGGTGGTGGGGGGAGTGGTAGGGGTGGTGGTAGGGGTGGTAGTGGTGGTGGGGGGAGTGGTAGGGGTGGTGGTAGGGGTGGTAGTGGTGGTGGGGGGAGTGGTAGGGGTGGTGGGGGGAGTGGTAGGGGTGGTGGGGGGAGTGGTAGGGGTGGTGGGGAGAGTGGTAGGGGTGGTGGTAGGGGTGGTAGTGGTGGTGGGGGGAGTGGTAGGGGTGGTGGTAGGGGTGGTAGTGGTGGTGGGGGGAGTGGTAGGGGTGGTGGGGGAGTGGTAGGGGTGGTGGGGGGAGTGGTAGGGGTGGTGGGGGGAGTGGTAGGGGTGGTGGGGGGAGTGGTAGGGGTGGTAGGGGGAGTGGTAGGGGTGGTGGGGGGAGTGGTAGGGGTGGTGGGGGGAGTGGTAGGGGTGGTGGGGGGAGTGGTAGGGGTGGTGGGGGGAGTGGTAGGGGTGGTAGTGGTGGTGGGGGGAGTGGTAGTGGTGGTGGGGGGAGTGGTAGGGGTGGTGGGGGGAGTGGTAGGGGTGGTGGGGGGAGTGGTAGGGGTGGTGGGGGGAGTGGTAGGGGTGGTGGGGGGAGTGGTAGGGGTGGTGGGGGGAGTGGTAGGGGTGGTGGGGGGAGTGGTAGGGGTGGTAGTGGTGGTGGGGGGAGTGGTAGGGGTGGTGGGGGGAGTGGTAGGGGTGGTGGGGGGAGTGGTAGGGGTGGTGGTAGGGGTGGTAGTGGTGGTGGGGGGAGTGGTAGTGGTGGTGGGGGGAGTGGTAGGGGTGGTGGGGGGAGTGGTAGGGGTGGTGGGGGGAGTGGTAGGGGTGGTGGGGGGAGTGGTAGGGGTGGTAGTGGTGGTGGGGGGAGTGGTAGTGGTGGTGGGGGGAGTGGTAGGGGTGGTGGGGGGAGTGGTAGGGGTGGTAGTGGTGGTGGGGGGAGTGGTAGGGGTGGTGGGGGGAGTGGTAGGGGTGGTGGGGGGAGTGGTAGGGGTGGTGGTAGGGGTGGTAGTGGTGGTGGGGGGAGTGGTAGTGGTGGTGGGGGGAGTGGTAGTGGTGGTGGGGGGAGTGGTAGTGGTGGTGGGGGGAGTGGTAGGGGTGGTGGGGGGAGTGGTAGGGGTGGTAGTGGTGGTGGGGGGAGTGGTAGGGGTGGTGGGGGGAGTGGTAGGGGTGGTGCGGGGAGTGGTAGGGGTGGTGGTAGGGGTGGTAGTGGTGGTGGGGGGAGTGGTAGTGGTGGTGGGGGGAGTGGTAGGGGTGGTGGTAGGGGTGGTAGTGGTGGTGGGGGGAGTGGTAGTGGTGGTGGGGGGAGTGGTAGGGGTGGTGGTAGGGGTGGTGGTAGGGGTGGTAGTGGTGGTGGGGGGAGTGGTAGTGGTGGTGGGGGGAGTGGTAGGGGTGGTGGTAGGGGTGGTGGTAGGGGTGGTAGGGGTGGTGGTAGTGGTGGTAGGGGGGGTGGTAGGGGTGGTGGTAGGGGTGGTAGTGGTGGTTGATAGTTTTTTATTGTTATTCTATCCTACCACAGACGTGGCCATACATTAACAATGCTAACCAGCATATACACATTTTCTTCTGTCCTCCATGGACAGGGTGAGAGAAGTGTTAAACATATAGTTCAAGGGTTTATTGAACACTCAACCACAGAAGGTGATTGTGGGGCTTTTAAAATGCTAAGCTAACCTACATACGTAAATACACAGATTTACGTATGCCCTACATAAAGTGTTCGATTTGTCTTTTACATAGTGTCATTAATGTACATTTACAAAGGTGAAACGTAATTCTGATCAGCTTCCACATATACTTTATACACATATACATATATATACATATACACACACACATACATACACATACATTTATGGGTCTCCTACCCTAAGGTGGAGGGAGGAGGGAGGGAGGCAGGTGGAGGAGGCAGGTGCGGGTGGAGGGGTGGAGGAGGGGTGGAGGGGGGGTGGAGGGGTGGAGGGGAAGGAGAGGTCAACAAACAACAGTGTAACAGCGGGTCTTCCCGCGGGTCCTCCTCCCTCTTCCTTTTCCTCTGTCCTCCTCCTACTTTATTGTCTTCTATTTACACCTAACGGTAAGTGTATAGGAGGACCAGGTACACCAACCCCAGTACCAGGTACATCACCCCAGTACCATGTACACCACCCCAGTACCATGTACACCACCCCAGTACCATGTACACCACCCCAGTACCATGTACACCAACCCCAGTACCATGTACACCACCCCAGTACCAGGTACACCACCCCAGTACCAGGTACACCACCCCAGTACCAGGTACACCACCCCAGTACCAGGTACACCACCCCAGTACCAGGTACACCAACCCCAGTACCATGTACACCACCCCCAGTACTAGCTACACCAACCCCAGTACCAGGTACACCACCCCCAGTACCAGGTACACCACCCCCAGTGCCTGGTACACCACCCCAGTACCAGGTACACCACCCCAGTACTAGCTACACCACCCCCAGTACCAGGTACACCACCCCCAGTACCATATACACCTCCCCAGTACCAAGAACACCCATACAGCTGCTCACCGTCTTTCTTCTGCCCAAATGTTGTGACAATGGTTCGTACCTCAGCAGGTGAGCTTCCCCTGGGCTTGGGGTCCAGGAGCTAGAGCCCGCCCCGTGACCCCCTGGCCGGGAGGGGGGGGGGGGTGAGACAGTGTGTTCACTATCCTGCCAAAATCAGTTTTAGCATTTAAAAGCAGCAAAGGGAGAGGTATGGTGGGTTGCACTCATCTTGCTGTTAGTGCAGCTGACTACTGCAAATAAGCGCGCGCTTAATGTGAGGGGGAAGAACGCCGCGTTGATCAGCGGGGCGGCCGGGTCTCTCCTGCTGCATACAGGCTGCTGCCCTCTCCTGCTGCCCTCTCCTGGGTGCCCTCTCCTGGGTGCCCTCTCCTCGGTGCCCTCTCCTGGGTGCCCTCTCCTCGGTGCCCTCTCCTCGGTGCCCTCTCCTCGGTGCCCTCTCCTCGGTGCCCTCTCCTCGGTGCCCTCTCCTCGGTGCCCTCTCCTCGGTGCCCTCTCCTCGGTGCCCTCTCCTCGGTGCCCTCTCCTCGGTGCCCTCTCCTCGGTGCCCTCTCCTCGGTGCCCTCTCCTCGGTGCCCTCTCCTCGGTGCCCTCTCCTCGGTGCCCTCTCCTGGTGCTCTCTCCTGGTGCTCTCTACTGGTGCCCTCTCCTGGTGACCTCTACTGGTGCCCTCTCCTGGTGCCCTCTCCTGGTGCTCTCTCCTGGTGCTCTCTCCTGGTGCTCTCTACTGGTGCCCTCTCCTGGTGCTCTCTCCTAGTGCTCTCTACTGGTGCCCTCTCCTGGTGCTCTCTCCTGGTGCCCTCTCCTGGTGCTCTCTCCTGGTGCTCTCTACTGGTGCCCTCACCTGGTGCTCTCTCCTAGTGCTCTCTACTGGTGCCCTCTCCTGGTGCTCTCTCCTGGTGACCTCTCCTGGTGCCCTCTCCTGGTGCTCTCTCCTGGTGCTCTCTACTGGTGCCCTCTCCTGGTGCTCTCTCCTGGTGCTCTCTCCTAGTGCTCTCTACTGGTGCTCTCTCCTGGGTGCCCTCTCCTGGGTGCCCTCTCCTGGGTGCCCTCTCCTGGGTGCCCTCTCCTCAACACCCCCCCCCCCCCCACACACACACACACACACACACACACACACACACACACACACACACACACACACACACACACACACACACACACACACACACACACGCGAGTCCTGTATTACTCTACAAGTTGACCGTCATTTACAGCCACTCAACGTCTTAATAATAACAACCTCTCTTTGTTTACTCTGACAAATCCATTTTGAAGTTCCGCTCAACAACTTCAGACGAACAAGTGAGTGAACTTGTGCCCTGGTACAACACATTTGCTGTCGTGGTTTCAGTAATTATTGACGACGAAGAGAAAGTCAGTGGTATTTGTCAGAGGAAGAATTGATCTTTGATACAAGTAGCCATGGAAATTTCTGGAAGGAACCGACAGTCACTGCACGAGATATCGTCCGGAGCACTGCACGAGAGACATCGTCCGGACCACTGCACGAGAGACATCGTCCGGACCACTACACGAGAGACATCGTCCGGAGCACTGCACGAGATATCGTCCGGAGCATTGCACGAGAGATATCGTCCGGAGCACTGCACGAGAGACATCGTCCGGAGCACTACACGAGAGACATCGTCCGGACCACTACAAGAGAGACATCGTCCGGACCACTACACGAGAGACATCGTCCGGACCACTACAAGAGAGACATCGTCCGGACCACTACACGAGACACATCGTCCGGACCACTACACGAGAGACATCGTCCGGACCACTACACGAGAGACATCGTCCGGACCACTACAAGAGAGACATCGTCCGGACCACTACAAGAGAGACATCGTCCGGACCACTACAAGAGAGACATCGTCCGGACCACTACACGAGAGACATCGTCCGGACCACTACACGAGACACATCGTCCGGACCACTGCACGAGAGACATCGTCCGGACCACTACACGAGAGACATCGTCCGGACCACTACACGAGAGACATCGTCCGGACCACTACACGAGAGACATCGTCCGGACCACTACAAGAGAGACATCGTCCGGACCACTACACGAGACACATCGTCCGGACCACTACACGAGAGACATCGTCCGGACCACTACACGAGAGACATCGTCCGGACCACTACACGAGAGACATCGTCCGGACCACTACAAGAGAGACATCGTCCGGACCACTACAAGAGAGACATCGTCCGGACCACTACACGAGAGACATCGTCCGGACCACTACACGAGAGATCGTCCGGACCACTGCACGAGAGCATATGCCCATCTACGTCTACAAATGTCTACTGTCTACTAGGGGTTAGAGTCTTATTCACCGTGGAAACACACGTGAATAAGGCGCCCTTGCATAAACTTGGAGTCGAGAGAAAAGGATGACTTCATTCAAGACAAAAACCTAGATGTGTGCATGACTGTGGGTTATCATGTGGGAGGCTTGTAAACCGCGAGTATGTTCAGTAGACTGTCTGCTTGTAAACCTTTAGCTGGTGTCTGGGGTTTACCACCCCTCCTGCTGTCTCAGGAACGCAAGGCCTCCGAGAAGCAAATAAAAATCAAAGAAAATCTTAAAATTTCTTTGAATTCCTGTGAGTATTTGTTTCTATCACCCTTTTTTATATTTTTATGTACTTTATTATACAAAGTTTCATTCAAAATTCATTGAAAATTCATTCAAAATCAGCTGGTAATACATCGATATCATTTAAAAGCTTGTTAGCTTTAGTTTTGTTTTGGGTTTAAGGCCTATCAACCTCGAAGGGTAATTAAGGGCAGCCCAATAGCTTCCTCACCAACCAGCTCATACACTTGAGCTCTGAACATAGTCCAGGACTAAGGTCAATTCTCAGTGTTCCTGTATTTCTGAAAGCAGTGTATTTCACTGCTATTTCTCCCTACACAAGGGTCTCTCTTACAATGTACACATTCTGGGAGTGTACCTTGAGGTACACAGCTTTTAACTGCGCTTCGATTCGATTTGATTCGGTTGACTGTTACTCTGTTCGACAGGAAAGTGAGTATCCACCGTCAAATGACGGCTCAGTCAAGCGAGCATTATTTGGTCGACAATAAGGTCATATTAGTGATTGCAGTTTAAAGCTGTATTGCTCCCTAAGATTGAGTGGAGTAGTGTATAGTATAGTGTACGTGTATGTGTAGTATACACGCATACTTAAACACTCCCACGTGTTGATTACTACGTGTCAACTTAAGCTCACTATCTCTCACAATCTCCAACCAAAATAACACCTAGAAGTCAAGTTATGGAGTTGTAGGTGATAGGGTTGTAGGTCAAGATGTTGTAAGTTATGCCTGTGGTCTCCTTGCTATGTGTACAAGCCTTCTACTGGAGGAGCTCCTTGTCTTACAACACCGGAAGATCTTCACTCAACCATCTCACTGTCTAAGAGGAGAGCGCGAAGCTTTCTTGAAGCTTATCTGAACTTCTTGACAGACATCTTATGTAATCATCATCTTACATAAGCCGTTTAATATGTCTTATGTGATGACTGGTTACCGTGGGGCCATACACGTATTAAAGTGTACCCCCGCCAGCTGGTGGTAAAGTGTACCCCCGCCAGCTGGTGGTAAAGTGTACCCCCGCCAGCTGGTGGTAAAGTGTACCCCCGCCAGCTGGTGGTAAAGTGTACCCCCGCCAGCTGGTGGTAAAGTGTACCCCCGCCAGCTGGTGGTAAAGTGTACCCCCGCCAGCTGGTGGTAAAGTGTACCCCCCGCCAGCTGGTGGTAAAGTGTACCCCCGCCAGCTGGTGGTAAAGTGTACCACCTGCAAGCTGGTGGTAAAGTGTACCCCTGCCAGCTGGTGGTAAAGTGTACCCCCGCCAGCTGGTGGTAAAGTGTACCCCCCGCCAGCTGGTGGTAAAGTGTACCCCCGCCAGCTGGTGGTAAAGTGTACCCCCCCGCCAGCTGGTGGTAAAGTGTACCCCCTGCCAGCTGGTGGTAAAGTGTACCCCCCCCCCCCCGCCAGCTGGTGGTAAAGTGTACCCCCGCCAGCTGGTGGTAAAGTGTACCCCCGCCAGCTGGTGGTAAAGTGTACCCCCCCCCCCGCCAGCTGGTGGTAAAGTGTACCCCCCGCCAGCTGGTGGTAAAGTGTACCCCTGCCAGCTGGTGGTAAAGTGTACCCCCGCCAGCTGGTGGTAAAGTGTACCCCCGCCAGCTGGTGGTAAAGTGTACCCCCCGCCAGCTGGTGGTAAAGTGTACCCCCCGCCAGCTGGTGGTAAAGTGTACCCCTGCCAGCTGGTGGTAAAGTGTACCCCCGCCAGCTGGTGGTAAAGTGTACCCCTGCCAGCTGGTGGTAAAGTGTACCCCCGCCAGCTGGTGGTAAAGTGTACCCCCCCGCCAGCTGGTGGTAAAGTGTACCCCCCCCCTGCCAGCTGGTGGTAAAGTGTACCCCCCCCCCGCCAGCTGGTGGTAAAGTGTACCCCCCCCCCCCCGCCAGCTGGTGGTAAAGTGTACCCCCCCCTGCCAGCTGGTGGTAAAGTGTACCCCCCCCCCCTGCCAGCTGGTGGTAAAGTGTACCCCCCCCCGCCAGCTGGTGGTAAAGTGTACCCCCCGCCAGCTGGTGGTAAAGTGTACCCCCCGCCAGCTGGTGGTAAAGTGTACCCCCGCCAGCTGGTGGTAAAGTGTGCCCCCCGCCAGCTGGTGGTAAAGTGTACCCCCGCCAGCAGGTGGTAAAGTGTAACCCCCCCCCTGCCAGCTGGTGGTAAAGTGTACCCCCCCTGCCAGCTGGTGGTAAAGTGTACCCCCCGCCAGCTGGTGGTAAAGTGTACCCCCCCCCCGCCAGCTGGTGGTAAAGTGTACCCCCCCCCCGCCCAGCTGGTGGTAAAGTGTACCCCCGCCAGCTGGTGGTAAAGTGTACCCCCCCCCCCCCGCCAGCTGCTGGTAAAGTGTACCCCCGCCAGCTGGTGGTAAAGTGTACCCCCCCCCCCGCCAGCTGGTGGTAAAGTGTACCCCCCCCTGCCAGCTGGTGGTAAAGTGTACCCCCCGCCAGCTGGTGGTAAAGTGTACCCCCCCCCCCCGCCAGCTGTGGTAAAGTGTACCCCCCCCCGCCAGCTGGTGGTAAAGTGTACCCCCCCCCCCCCGCCAGCTGGTGGTAAAGTGTACCCCCCCCCCCGCCAGCTGGTGGTAAAGTGTACCCCCCGCCAACTGGTGGTAAAGTGTACCCCCCGCCAGCTGGTGGTAAAGTGTACCCCCCGCCAGCTGGTGGTAAAGTGTACCCCCGCCAGCTGGTGGTAAAGTGTACCCCCGCCAGCTGGTGGTAAAGTGTACCCCCCCCCCCCCGCCAGCTGGTGGTAAAGTGTACCCCCCCCCCCTGGTGGTAAAGTGTACCCCCCCCCCCCCCCCCGCCAGCTGGTGGTAAAGTGTACCCCCGCCAGCTGGTGGTAAAGTGTACCCCCCCCCCCGCCAGCTGGAGGTAAAGTGTACCCCCCCCCCCCCGCCAGCTGGTGGTAAAGTGTACCCCCCCCGCCAGCTGGTGGTAAAGTGTACCCCCGCCAGCTGGTGGTAAAGTGTACCCCCCGCCAGCTAGTAGTAAAGTGTACCCCCCCCGCCAGCTGGTGGTAAAGTGTACCCCCGCCAGCTGGTGGTAAAGTGTACCCCCCGCCAGCTGGTGGTAAAGTGTACCCCCCGCCAGCTGGTGGTAAAGTGTACCCCCCGCCAGCTGGTGGTAAAGTGTACCCCCCCCCCCCCCGCCAGCTGGTGGTAAAGTGTACCCCCCGCCAGCTGGTGGTAAAGTGTACCCCCCCCCCCCGCCAGCTGGTGGTAAAGTGTACCCCCGCCAGCTGGTGGTAAAGTGTACCCCCCCGCCAGCTGGTGGTAAAGTGTACCCCCCGCCAGCTGGTAGTAAAGTGTACCCCCGCCAGCTGGTGGTAAAGTGTACCCCCCGCCAGCTGGTGGTAAAGTGTACCCCCCGCCAGCTGGTGGTAAAGTGTACCCCCCGCCAGCTGGTGGTAAAGTGTACCCCCCGCCAGCTGGTAGTAAAGTGTACCCCCGCCAGCTGGTAGTAAAGTGTACCCCCCGCCAGCTGGTGGTAAAGTGTACCCCCCGCCAGCTGGTGGTAAAGTGTACCCCCGCCAGCTGGTGGTAAAGTGTACCCCCCGCCAGCTGGTGGTAAAGTGTACCCCCCACCAGCTGGTGGTAAAGTGTACCCCCCGCCAGCTGGTGGTAAAGTGTACCCCCGCCAGCTGGTGGTAAAGTGTACCCCCCGCCAGCTGGTGGTAAAGTGTACCCCCCGCCAGCTGGTGGTAAAGTGTACCCCCCGCCAGCTGGTGGTAAAGTGTACCCCCCGCCAGCTGGTGGTAAAGTGTACCCCCCGCCAGCTGGTAGTAAAGTGTACCCCCGCCAGCTGGTGGTAAAGTGTACCCCCCGCCAGCTGGTGGTAAAGTGTACCCCCGCCAGCTGGTGGTAAAGTGTACCCCCGCCAGCTGGTGGTAAAGTGTACCCCCCGCCAGCTGGTGGTAAAGTGTACCCCCCCCCCCCGCCAGCTGGTGGTAAAGTGTACCCCCACCAGCTGGTGGTAAAGTGTACCCCCCGCCAGCTGGTGGTAAAGTGTACCCCCGCCAGCTGGTGGTAAAGTGTACCCCCGCCAGCTGGTGGTAAAGTGTACCCCCGCCAGCTGGTGGTAAAGTGTACCCCCGCCAGCTGGTGGTAAAGTGTACCCCCGCCAGCTGGTGGTAAAGTGTACCCCCGCCAGCTGGTGGTAAAGTGTACCCCCCACCCCCGCCAGCTGGTAGTAAAGTGTACCCCCCCCCCCCCCCCGCCAGCTGGTAGTAAAGTGTAACCCCCCCCCCCCGCCAGCTGGTGGTAAAGTGTACCCCCGCCAGCTGGTGGTAAAGTGTACCCCCCCCCCCCCCCCCGCCAGCTGGTGGTAAAGTGTACCCCCGCCAGCTGGTGGTAAAGTGTACCCCCCCCGCCAGCTGGTGGTAAAGTGTACCCCCCGCCAGCTGGTAGTAAAGTGTACCCCCGCCAGCTGGTGGTAAAGTGTACCCCCCGCCAGCTGGTGGTAAAGTGTACCCCCCGCCAGCTGGTGGTAAAGTGTACCCCCCGCCAGCTGGTGGTAAAGTGTACCCCCCGCCAGCTGGTGGTAAAGTGTACCCCCCGCCAGCTGGTAGTAAAGTGTACTCCCGCCAGCTGGTAGTAAAGTGTACCCCCCGCCAGCTGGTGGTAAAGTGTACCCCCCGCCAGCTGGTGGTAAAGTGTACCCCCGCCAGCTGGTGGTAAAGTGTACCCCCCGCCAGCTGGTGGTAAAGTGTACCCCCCCCCCGCCAGCTGGTGGTAAAGTGTACCCCCCACCAGCTGGTGGTAAAGTGTACCCCCCGCCAGCTGGTGGTAAAGTGTACCCCCGCCAGCTGGTGGTAAAGTGTACCCCCCGCCAGCTGGTGGTAAAGTGTACCCCCCCCGCCAGCTGGTGGTAAAGTGTACCCCCGCCAGCTGGTGGTAAAGTGTACCCCCCGCCAGCTGGTGGTAAAGTGTACCCCCCGCCAGCTGGTAGTAAAGTGTACCCCCGCCAGCTGGTGGTAAAGTGTACCCCCCGCCAGCTGGTGGTAAAGTGTACCCCCGCCAGCTGGTGGTAAAGTGTACCCCCGCCAGCTGGTGGTAAAGTGTACCCCCCGCCAGCTGGTGGTAAAGTGTACCCCCCCCCCCCGCCAGCTGGTGGTAAAGTGTACCCCCCACCAGCTGGTGGTAAAGTGTACCCCCCGCCAGCTGGTGGTAAAGTGTACCCCCGCCAGCTGGTGGTAAAGTGTACCCCCGCCAGCTGGTGGTAAAGTGTACCCCCGCCAGCTGGTGGTAAAGTGTACCCCCGCCAGCTGGTGGTAAAGTGTACCCCCGCCAGCTGGTGGTAAAGTGTACCCCCGCCAGCTGGTGGTAAAGTGTACCCCCGCCAGCTGGTGGTAAAGTGTACCCCCCCCCCCCCGCCAGCTGGTAGTAAAGTGTACCCCCCCCCCCGCCAGCTGGTGGTAAAGTGTACCCCCGCCAGCTGGTGGTAAAGTGTACCCCCGCCAGCTGGTGGTAAAGTGTACCCCCGCCAGCTGGTGGTAAAGTGTACCCCCCCCCCACCGCCAGCTGGTGGTAAAGTGTACCCCCGCCAGCTGGTGGTAAAGTGTACCCCCGCCAGCTGGTGGTAAAGTGTACCCCCGCCAGCTGGTGGTAAAGTGTACCCCCCCCCCCCGCCAGCTGGTGGTAAAGTGTACCCCCGCCAGCTGGTGGTAAAGTGTACCCCCCGCCAGCTGGTGGTAAAGTGTACCCCCGCCAGCTGGTGGTAAAGTGTACCCCCCCCGCCAGCTGGTGGTAAAGTGTACCCCCCCCCCCCCCCCCGCCAGCTGGTGGTAAAGTGTACCCCCGCCAGCTGGTGGTAAAGTGTACCCCCCGCCAGCTGGTGGTAAAGTGTACCCCCCCGCCAGCTGGTGGTAAAGTGTACCCCCCCGCCAGCTGGTGGTAAAGTGTACCCCCGCCAGCTGGTGGTAAAGTGTACCCCCGCCAGCTGGTGGTAAAGTGTACCCCCCGCCAGCTGGTGGTAAAGTGTACCCCCCCCCCCCCCGCCAGCTGGTGGTAAAGTGTACCCCCCCCCCCCGCCAGCTGGTAGTAAAGTGTACCCCCCCCCCCGCCAGCTGGTGGTAAAGTGTACCCCCGCCAGCTGGTGGTAAAGTGTACCCCCCCCGCCAGCTGGTGGTAAAGTGTACCCCCGCCAGCTGGTGGTAAAGTGTACCCCCGCCAGCTGGTGGTAAAGTGTACCCCCGCCAGCTGGCGTTCATTTCCATCTCATCCTGGACACGTCTTTAGGCTTACCGGCGGTTAATTTGGAATATGTATATTATTATGAATGTTATTGTATCTTATGTATATTCGGATTATGTATATTTTTACAGCACACTCCAAGGCCAGGCTGGCCTGGTGATAGTGTTTCCAATCACGCTGCTGTCGGCTCCATTCTTCAGATTCGTAGGGTTTGAATCCCGGCTGATCTCATTGTGGAAATGATTGAGAAACTGTTAGACAAAATGGAGGAATTCCATTTATCAACGGTTGGGAGGATAGTTATAGGCCTGAAGCAAGTAGGGTATGAATAACCACGGCAAATTTGGAGCACAGAAGCTTGATACTAAGCAGGGCCCGTGAAGTCAAGGTTCTAGAAGGGTATGTATATATGTGTATACGAAGTATGCATATCTTCCCCAGATCTCACAGTTGAGAGGGTGGTAAGAGGCAAGCTAAAGGAATTAAGATACACAAACCAATACAAAAATGCAAAGCTTAATATGAGTAGAGGGGCAGGTGATGTGGATAGGAGGAGGAGAGGACATGGTCCTTCACCTAGCCTGACCGAACTACTGTATACCTCAGACGACAAACAGGTGCAGAACCACAAGCGACAATGAACAGAAGAGGACTGTGCTAAACACAGGAACACTCTCCCAGACCCTCGCCAACAACATCAACAGTTGCAATTGTTTCTACACAAATGCCACAAGCCTAGTAAATATATTTGACTCAATGTGTACATATGCTGCGGCTGAAAATCCCGACGTCATTGGCATGAGTGAAACATGGGGAGGAGAGGACATGGAAGGGGAATGTCATCCCCCGGAATACCATCCACCATTCAGAAAGTACAGAACAACAAGAGCAGGCGGGGTTATCTTGAGGTTATCTTGAGATGATTTCGGGGCTTTAGTGTCCCCGCGGCCCGGTCCTCGACCAGGCCTCCACCCCCAGGAAGCAGCCCGTGACAGCTGACTAACACCCATGTATCTATTTTACTGCTAGGTAACAGGGGGCATAATGTGAAAGAAACTCTGCCCATTGTTTCTCGCCGGCGTCCGAGATCGAATCCGGGACCAGAGGATCACAAGTCGAGCGTGCTGTCCGCTCGGCCAACCAGCTCCCAATTATGGTAGCCAAATAACTATGGGAGTGTGCTAAAGGGCTGACAAAGCCTCAGCAGATGCTGTTACTGATCTGCATAATGTGATCAAAGAATAACAGACCCAAACCCTAATAATGGGGGATTTTAACCAAGAGACCATAGATTGGGTGAATCTAACATCCCATGCAGATTGGAGAAAAATTTCTAGATCTGGTTCTCCTTTATCATAGAGCATGTGGTAGAGCCCACACGATGTAACAACATACTAGATCTTGTGCTAACATTAGAAGAGGGTCTGACTGACCAAGTTCAGGTAAGCGAAAAATATTTTAAGATGAACTACAAATACAGAAACCCACATAAAGGTTCATGACTACCAAGGAATGAGAGAGGAACTGTAGACCATCTCCTGGACGGAGCCAGTAGGTCACCATGACGTGGAAGCATCATGCCACAACTTTAAGGTCATCACGGAACGCCTTCACAAATATGTGAAAAAAGTAGAAAGAAACGTCAGGGAAGTAGATGGATGACTCAGGCAGTAGAACAAGTATTGATAACTAAGTGGAACCTCTGGAGAACACAAAGCCATAATCGACTTGAGAATGTTCCAGGACGGAGCGAAACGCCGTCGTCGCTTCACTTTCTAGTGTGTGGTCTGGTCAACATAAAGCCTTTGATTTCCACGATGGAAATCATTGATTATGAGATCTATATAAAATGGCACTAAACTAAGCCACACAGGAAATCAGATCAGCCAAAAGGAACTACGAGAGAAAACTTGAAGAAAGATCCAGAGTCGTTCTATGTCTATATAAGAATTAAATCAAAACTAAGGACTCGGCAGGACCTTTAAAAGATGAGACTAACCAAACTATAATGAACGATAAAAGGGCAGCAAACACAAATGAATATTTTACATCAGTTACCCACATTACTCACATCCCATTACCCCACACAAATGTTTCACGGAGGCAAAGACAAAATAAAACGATTCTTCGCGGCGGGGATCGTATTCCAGGGACCATAGGATTAAGGACTTGCCCGAAACGCTACGCGTACTAGTGGCTGTACAAGAATGTAACAACTCTTCTATATATCTAAAAAAAAAAAAAAAAAAAAAAAAAAAAAAAAAAAAAATTTAGGAATATAGCTATAACATGCGACATAACCTGAGAGAACATTGACAAACTGAAAGACTCGAACGCCCCAGGTGTAGATGTAATACACTCCAAAGTCAAACAGGAACAGGCAGAAGAACTATGCCTTCCACTGAAATTACTTTTTACAAAAGCTCTGGCCAAAGAGATAGTCCCCCCAGGATTGGAAATCGACAAATATCGCCCCTATTTTCAAAAAAGGCAGAAAGAGCTCAGAGGAGAACTACCGTCCAATCAGCTCGACACCACACATCTGCAAGCTCACGGAGAGAGTCCTAAGGGAGGGACTCACTCACCCTCTTTCAGTGAACAATCTTGTAAAATCAACACAACATGGGCTTGTTAAAAATAGATCCTGCCTTACAGACCTCCTCACACTTTTGGAATAGGTAACGTAACCGGCTACTCTGACAAAGGCCTTCCGGTAGATGTAATATACATGGATTTGGCTACAGCCTTTGATAAGGTACCACATGAAAGGCTGGCAAAGGAGCATGGAATAAATGGAAGAATACTGGAATGGATAAAACAATGGTTAAAACAAAGACAACAAAGACTGGTGCTAAATGGGAATGAATCTGACTGGAGAAATGTGGTAAGTAATTACCTAAGTGTACCTAGTGTAGTTACAGGATGAGAGCTACGCTCGTGCTGTCCCGTCTTCCCAGCACTCTTTGTCATATAACACTTTGAAATTACTGACGGTTTTGGCCTCCACCACCTTCTCACCTAACTTGTTCCAACCGTCTACCACTTTATTTACAAAATAGTGGTAAGTAAGCAAAATAGTAAGTGGGGTACCACAGGAGTTCATTTTGGGGCCAACCCTATTTTGTCTTATACATCAATGACATAGATGAAAATATTACAAACCACATCATCAAATTTGCAGATGACACAAAGATTTATGGTAAAGTGGGAAGTATTAATGATGTTTATCACTTGTTGAAGCCTTACAAAGAGATCTGCGGGAACTCCACAAATGGTCAGATGACTGGCGAATGATTTTTATTACTGACAAGTGCAAGACCCTGCATGTGGGGCATAACAACCAATACCACAACTAACAAATTAACATTATATTACAGCAGATTGAGGAAGAAAAGGTCCTTGGGGTCAAAATCCACCACTTAATGAAAGTTGCACAACAAGCAGGAGCAGCAGTCAACAAATACTAACCAAACACTTGGAATACTCAAGTGTACCTTTGACTTCAAGGAAAAGAATGTAGTGATTCAGTTGTATAAATCTCTGGTGCGGCCCCATTTAGATTACTGTATCCAAGCATGGTGACCTCATCTTCAGGACACAGCTGCTCTGGGAAAGGTGCAACACCGCGCAATAAAAATCCTTCCAGAGCAAGTCATCCTAGGAAGGGTCGAGGACCATAGGGCTTACAACACCGCGCATGACAGGGCGGATCTTATTGAAACTTTTTAAATACTGTACTGAACAATTTGGAGGATGTTATAAAAATTGTCATCTATTCTTCCGTGGAAATAAATTCACTTGTGTAAATAAATTCACATTCTCCATTCACTTGGAGCCCAGGTGAATGGAGAAAAAATGTTTTCATAAGGTCAGATGTAACACAAACAAGGAACAACAGGTTCAAGCTCAACAAGCCACAATGTTGGTCTGAGAACAGATGCTTTTTAACCCACAGGGTTATTAACCCATGGAACCGCCTACCCGCCCAAGCCCTTTATGCCAAAACTCTGCTCACGTTTAAAGTCCAGCTGGAAAAGATCATAAAGGCAAATGGGGGTGTGGGGACCTCCGACAAGCCACCGGCTTCCTGTCCTCGTCGAGGCCACTAGTGTTAGTGGTTCTCGGGTAAATTCAGGATCACACACACCTGGGGGGAGGGGTGATCGGGAGGCCGTTGGCTGAGTGGGGCCAGGTGGCTGAGCGGACAGTACGTTGGACGCGTGATCCTGTGGTCCCGGGGTTGATCCCGAGCGCCGGCGAGAAACAATGAGCAGAGTTTCTTTCACCCTATACCTCTGTTACCCAGCAGTAAATAGGTACCTGGGAGTTAGTCAGCTGTCATGGGCTGCTTCCTGGTGTGTGTGCGTGTTTTGGGGGAAAAAAATTAGTAGTTAATAACAGTTGGTTGACAGTTGAGAGGCGGGCCGAAAGAGCAGAGCTCAACCCCCGCAAGCACAACTAGGTGAATACCTGTTGACGATTTCCAGAGATGTACTATCGCAGCCTATCCTGGGGCCCAGCCTATCCTGGGGCCCAGCCTATCCTGGGGCCCAGCCTATCCTGGGGCCCAGCCTATCCTGGGGCCCAGCCTATCCTGGTGATTGCCTAATCCGTGAGCATTTTGGCCTTCATAGCCTGCAGAGACACCCATCACACCAATTTTACCATAATACACGTTTGGCTAATTGGCCGATGGTTCCATGTACGTTAACTACTCCCTTAAAAATCGGCACATTTGAAACTCTGCAGGATCCCGTGACTTTCAGCTGTAATGATTTATTAAATATAAAAGTGGAGGGCCTATACTTAGCTCTTCGTTGCATTCCTTTAGGACCTGGGCAACGACTTCATCTGGTCCCGTGGATGTGACTTTGAGGTTATACCTCTGAAGTCACGTAAGTTAATGGGCAGGAACCTTCCTGATCTGTGTGTGCGTGTTGGGGACATGACCTTCAACTTGTTACTCAGAGGTGAGCCTTAAGAACCTTCCCGTTGTGTTGCGACCTTTACCTGTAGTCGCTGAAAAGTTTTTATTTACACTTATCAGTGTGTATTCCAGTATTTCTTCTGTTATCTATTCGCATTGATGCGGGTGCCGGGCCAATATTAAATGATTTATACGTTCTTGCTCTTAAATACCAAATACTATGAAAGAAAATTACTCTTGATCAGTATTTTACTAGTTATAGTAAGGTAAGGTAAGGATGAGGAGAGAGTACTAGGTCATTACAACCATATAGCACTCGGAAGGGATACGAGGACGAGAACCTGGGAGATGAAGACGGAATGAGTACCAGGAGTACACCTGGAGTGAGTTCTGGGAGTTCTTTCACTCCCCAAGCCAATGGGGCCTGGTTGAAGGTGCCAACCACTTGGACCATCAGAGACCAGTTCGTGGTGTCACTAACCAAGAAGAGATGGGCGGTGCCCAACCACTTGGACCATCAGAGACCAGTTCGTAGTGTCACTAACCATGATGGGCGGTGCCAACCACTTGGACCATCAGAGACCAGTTCGTGGTGTCACTAACCAAGAAGAGATGGGCGGTGCCAACCACTTGGACCATCAGAGACCAGTTCGCAGTGTCACTAACCATGATGGGCGGTGCCAACCACTTGGACCATCAGAGACCAGTTCGTGGTGTCACTAACCATGATGGGAGGTGCCAACCACTTGGACCATCAGAGACCAGTTCGCAGTGTCACTAACCATGATGGGCGGTGCCAACCACTTGGACCATCAGAGACCAGTTCGCAGTGTCACTAACCATGATGGGCGGTGCCAACCACTTGGACCATCAGAGACCAGTTCGTGGTGTCACTAACCAAGCAGAGATGGGAGGTGCCAACCACTTGGACCATCAGAGACCAGTTCGCAGTGTCACTAACCATGATGGGCGGTGCCAACCACTTGGACCATCAGAGACCAGTTCGTGGTGTCACTAACCATGATGGCCGGTGCCAACCACTTGGACCATCAGAGACCAGTTCGTGGTGTCACTAACCATGACGGGCGGCATCGTGGAGTAATCAGCCCTGAGGGGGAGAGAACGTCTCACGGGTATTTATATCAACAATGAGAAAATCAATGTGCAATCGAATACTTCACTTTGTTTAACAACCTGTTGAACACAATGACTCCATTGTTACTGGTCGACAGCGACGCACCGGAGAAGTTGGGAACTGTGGCAATGGTCGTTAAGCGATGGGAACTACCACGTACAGTGGTGTACACTACGGGGGTGAGCCACGATGTACAGTGGTGTACACTACGGGGGTGAGCCACGATGTACAGTGGTGTACACTACGGGGGTGAGCCACGATGTACAGTGGTGTACACTACGGGGGTGAGCCACGATGTACAGTGGTGTACACTACGGGGGTGAGCCACGATGTACAGTGGTGTACACTACGGGGGTGAGCCACCATGTACAGTGGTGTACACTACGGGGGTGAGCCACCATGTACAGTAATGTACACTACGGGGGTGAGCCACCACGTACAGTGGTGTACTCTACGGGGGTGAGCCACGATGTACAGTGGTGTACACTACGGGGGTGAGCCACCATGTAATGTACACTACGGGGGTGAGCCACCACGTACAGTGGTGTACACTACGGGGGTGAGCCACCATGTACAGTGGTGTACACTACGGGGGTAATTACTATATGCTGAGCCCTGTGATCCTGTGGTCCTGGGTTCGATCCCAGGCGCCGGCGAGAAACAATGGGCAGAGTTTCTTTCACCCTATGCCCCTGTTACCTAGCAGTAAAATAGGTACCTGGGTGTTAGTCAGCTGTCACGGGCTGCTTCCTGGGGGTGGAGGCCTGGTCGAGGACCGGGCCGCGGGGACACTAAAAGCCCCGAAATCATCTCAAGATAACCTCAAGATAGCCCTGTTACCTAGCAGTAAATAGGTATCTGGGAGTTAGTCAGCTGTCACGGGCTGCTTCCTGGGGGTGGAGGCCTGGTCGAGGACCGGGCCGCGGGGACACTAAAGCCCCGAAATCATCTCAAGATAACCTCAATATAAGGAGGGACGGTTGGATTGTGTCAAGCGTAGGTTAGACGTGTATGTGAGAGAGTTTGGGTGGATATCAGTAGTAGGTGCCTCGTATGGGTCAATATGCCTGCTGCAGTTGCTTGCTATCATGTGTTGTCACGGTGGTACTCCTCGTGGTAGTTGAGTCCTTAACATAACTACCTTCTCATCCGGTCATTATGTGAATCACTATAACACGATGACATCAGCGGCATATGTGAGGCTGATTAATATAAGAACATCGTTTAGGAACCTCTCTCTCTCCCTTCCTCTCTCTCTCCCTCTCTCTCCCCCTCTCTCCCCCTCTCTCCCCCTCTCTCCCCCTCTCTCCCCCTCTCTCCCCCTCTCTCCCCCTCTCTCCCCCTCTCTCCCCCCCTCTCCCCCTCTCTCCCCCTCTCTCCCTTCCTCTCTCCCTTCCTCTCTCCCTTCCTCTCTCCCTTCCTCTCTCCCTTCCTCTCTCCCTCCCTCTCCCTCCTCCTCTCTCCCTCCTCCTCTCTCTCTCTCTCCCCCTCTTTCTCTCTCCCCCTCTCTCTCTCCCCCTCTCTCTCTCTCTCCCCCTCTCTCTCTCTCTCCCCCTCTCTCTCTCTCTCCCCCTCTCTCTCTCTCTCCCCCTCTCTCTCTCTCTCCCCCTCTCTCTCCCCCTCTCTCTCTCCCCCCCCCTCTCTCTCTCCCCCCCCCTCTCTCTCTCCCCCCCTCTCTCTCTCTCTCCCCCTCTTTCTCTCTCTCCCCCTCTTTCTCTCTCCCCCTCTTTCTCCCTCCCTCCCTCTCCCTCTCTCTGTCCCTGCATCTTGTGAAACAAAGCCAAAATTGACAAAGTAGAGAGAGATCGTAACAAGATTAGCGCCAAAACTAAGAGGGCTAGGCTACATAGGTTAATGGAACTAAATCTCACAACTCTAGAGGGTTGAAGGAACAGAGGGGACATGACCACAACTTACAAGATACTGAGGACACTAGATAAGGTGGACAAGGAGGGCCTCTTCACACAGAGAAAACAGGACAAGAGGACACAGCTAAATTGGTAGCAATAATGGTAGCACTCAAAATTATTGACAACAATACAGTAGACAGCTTAATTATTACAGTAATTAAGACAGTATTATATCAGTAGACAGCTTATTACTTGATTATTCCTCTCGTGGTGGAGGAGAGTCCTCACACTCGTGGTGGAGGAGAGTCCTCACACTCGTGGTGGAGGAGAGTCCTCACACTCGTGGTGGAGGAGAGTCCTCACACTCGTGGTGGAGGAGAGTCCTCACACTCGTGGTGGAGGAGAGTCCTCACACTCGTGGTGGAGGAGAGTCCTCACACTCGTGGTGGAGGAGAGTCCTCACACTCGTGGTGGAGGAGAGTCCTCACACTCGTGGTGGAGGAGAGTCCTCACACTCGTGGTGGAGGAGAGTCCTCACACTCGTGGTGGAGGAGAGTCCTCACACTCGTGGTGGAGGAGAGTCCTCACACTCGTGGTGGAGGAGAGTCCTCACACTCGTGGTGGAGGAGAGTCCTCACACTCGTGGTGGAGGAGAGTCCTCACACTCGTGGTGGGGGAGAGTCCTCACACTCGTGGTGGGGGAGAGTCCTCACACTCGTGGTGGGGGAGAGTCCTCACACTCGTGGTGGGGGAGAGTCCTCACACTCGTGGTGGAGGAGAGTCCTCACACTCGTGGTGGAGGAGAGTCCTCACACTCGTGGTGGAGGAGAGTCCTCACACTCGTGGTGGGGGAGAGTCCTCACACTCGTGGTGGAGGAGAGTCCTCACACTCGTGGAGGAGGAGAGTCCTCACACTCGTGGAGGAGGAGAGTCCTCACACTCGTGGAGGAGGAGAGTCCTCACACTCGTGGAGGAGGAGAGTCCTCACACTCGTGGAGGAGGAGAGTCCTCACACTCGTGGTGGGGGAGAGTCCTCACACTCGTGGTGGGGGAGAGTCCTCACACTCGTGGTGGGGGAGAGTCCTCACACTCGTGGTGGGGGAGAGTCCTCACACTCGTGGTGGAGGAGAGTCCTCACACTCGTGGTGGAGGAGAGTCCTCACACTCGTGGTGGAGGAGAGTCCTCACACTCGTGGTGGGGGAGAGTCCTCACACTCGTGGTGGAGGAGAGTCCTCACACTCGTGGAGGAGGAGAGTCCTCACACTCGTGGAGGAGGAGAGTCCTCACACTCGTGGAGGAGGAGAGTCCTCACACTCGTGGAGGAGGAGAGTCCTCACACTCGTGGAGGAGGAGAGTCCTCACACTCGTGGTGGAGGAGAGTCCTCACACTCGTGGTGGAGGAGAGTCCTCACACTCGTGGAGGAAGAAAGTCCTCACACTCGTGGTGAAGGAAAGTCCTCACTTTCCGCTCGTAAGCGCTACGGCCAAATATCGACGTAATTAAAAATGTATTTTTTCCAATTATTTTCTTTTTTCAAAACAGCAATTTAAGGGTTCTTTGGTAGGTTAGGAGGGCAGGAAGGTCTCTTAAGGTTTCAAAACGTCATGAAACCCGTTAACTGAAAGTGTTAACCGTTAACTGTCCTAACCTAACAGCCCAAGCCAGAGGACCCACAACAGAAAACGACCCAGTGCGTCACTTTCGTGACCCGATTTCATTTTGAACTAGCTGTACCCGGCCACGCGGTGCTGTGGCTCAGCAACACATGCGCGTTGCTGTGCCACAGCACCCCTCCCCTGTCTCCCAGTCCTCCCAAGCATTCCTCACTCCCCATTTCTCGTCCTCCCCACCATTCCCCACTCCCTCGTCTGATGCGTTCCCGCATTCCCAAATGATCTGATGTTTCCATCAGAAAAATGGGAACATCAAATGATCTGATGTTCCCATCACTGAAAATTAAGAACAGTTAAAAAAAATAAAATGAAACAATAAAAAACTATACTCGCGAAATGAACGGCATGGTAAACAACACAGCTCAATTCCAATGCAATGTCACACAAAATAATTAAATAAAAATGAAAATAAATCGAAATCTATGAAAATTCAATTTATCAATGCAATCGGAAACATTGAAATGGAATCGTAACATATTTAGTATAGCGAGTGTTGCTATTACGTGCAACAGATGGCGCTGTTTAAAAAAAAAAAAAAACGTTTTTTCCCTGTCACAGGTGAGGCATGTATATTGTAGGTATATAAAAACACGCGTCTATTCGAATGCAACGTTGAGTCAAAATTTCAAAGCCATCTGTAAAGAGGTTTCGTTGATTTCCCTCACATGAAACACACATGAAAATCACAGTTTTAGAAAAACAGCATGTTTTTTCCCCGTCACAGACGTGACATCTATATAGTATGTATATATAAAAACACGCTTGGATGCCAATGGAACATTGTGTGAAAATTTCAAAGCAATCGGTGACGAACTTTCGCAGATTAGCGATTTTGAACAAATGAACATTTACATTTTTATATATATAGATTACGTCGCTTTTTAACCCGAGTGCGCATATGAGCGAAAGGCGACGTAATTTGCAAGATAACGGGTTAGATAAAGACCTTTTGTGCCCTCTGTAATCCTTTTCTGCACTACCCCTCACAGCATGAGTATGGGGTGCACAATAAACTAGCCGGCTCCGGCGACAACAACCAATCAGGTGGAAGCTGGAAGCACAAATGGACCGAAGGGACATTAGGAAGCACTCGTGCCCTGTACGGCTAGTTAACAAGTGGAATGCTCTAAAAGAAGACTCATTCAGCACCGCTCCTGTGCCAGGTAAGTCCACTACGGGCTCACCATAGCCCGTGCTACTTGCCCCGCTCCTGTGCCTGGTAAGTCCACTACGGGCTCACCATGGCCCGTGCTACTTGCCCCGCTCCTGTGCCAGGTACGTCCACTACGGGCTCACCATAGCCCGTGCTACTTGCCCCGCTCCTGTGCCAGGTAAGTCCACTACGGGCTCACCATAGCCCGTGCTACTTGCCCCGCTCCTGTGCCAGGTAAGTCCACTACGGGCTCACCATGGCCCGTGCTACTTGCCCCGCTCCTGTGCCAGGTAAGTCCACTACGGGCTCACCATAGCCCGTGCTACTTGCCCCGCTCCTGTGCCAGGTAAGTCCACTACGGGCTCACCATGGCCCGTGCTACTTGCCCCGCTCCTGTGCCAGGTACGGGCTCACCATAGCCCGTGCTACTTGCCCCGCTCCTGTGCCAGGTAAGTCCACTACGGGCTCACCATGGCCCGTGCTACTTGCCCCGCTCCTGTGCCAGGTAAGTCCACTACGGGCTCACCATAGCCCGTGCTACTTGCCCCGCTCCTGTGCCAGGTAAGTCCACTACGGGCTCACCATGGCCCGTGCTACTTGCCCCGCTCCTGTGCCAGGTAAGTCCACTACGGGCTCACCATAGCCCGTGCTACTTGCCCCGCTCCTGTGCCTGGTAAGTCCACTACGGGCTCACCATGGCCCGTGCTACTTGCCCCGCTACTGTGCCAGGTAAGTTCACTACGGGCTCACCATGGCCCGTGCTACTTGCCCCGCTCCTGTGCCTGGTAAGTCCACTACGGGCTCACCATAGCCCGTGCTACTTGCCCCGCTCCTGTGCCAGGTAAGTCCACTACGGGCTCACCATAGCCCGTGCTACTTGCCCCGCTCCTGTGCCAGGTAAGTTCACTACGGGCTCACCATGGCCCGTGCTACTTGCCCCGCTCCTGTGCCAGGTAAGTCCACTACGGGCTCACCATGGCCCGTGCTACTTGCCCCGCTCCTATGCCTGGTAAGTCCACTACGGGCTCACCATGGCCCGTGCTACTTGCCCCGCTCCTATGCCTGGTAAGTCCACTACGGGCTCACCATAGCCCGTGCTACTTGGAACTTGTTCCGAGTAGCTGAATCTATAACAACAACAATCTAAAAGAAGCTGCAGAAGCCTCCTCCATCCACAAAATTAAGACCCGATTCGACAAAGAATTTGAAAGTCAGAGTAGTTAAGTTGTAGCATAAGTACGCGGCTAGTAGGCGGGTCAGAGAGTAGTAGTCCTCAGTTCCCAGTTGACTAATAGGCAAGTACATGATAACATGTGTAATATGTAGCCCGGAGGACACACATGATAACATGTGTAATATGTTGCCCGGAGAACAGACATGATAACATGTGTAATATGTAGCCCCGAGAACAGGCTTGATAACATGTGTAATATGTAGCCCCGAGAACAGACATGATAACATGTGTAATATGTAGCCCGGAGAACAGACATAACATGTGTAATATGTAGCCCGGAGAACAGGCATGTTAACATGTGTAATATGTAGCCCCGGAGAACAGACATGATAACATCAGCAACACATCACTAATATTATCATACATACCACACAAAGAACAAACTGAAACAAATTATTTATTTCAAATAAAAAAAAAACATTTTTTCCTGAATAAAAATTTGAATTGAATTCTATGAGAGCGCAAATCTAGAGGCGTGTAGCAGTAGGAGAGGCGTGTGATCCCGCACCTTGTGTAACTGTTGCAACAGCTGACAGCGTCTCCGTGTTTGCCTTAGAGCTGAGAAAGACTCCAAAAGACTTTAGGTAAACAAGGTTGCCGGAACGCTGCCAGTGGATTCAAGAAGTCACACATCACGCAAACTAAACGCTCTTTTTGGCGCCAGAATTTTAAATATAGGCCTCTCTTCCGCTGTTGGATAAGTTGTCACTCGGGCCTTGTTTGTTTTAATAAGACTCTTTTTGGTATAATTGGCTTAAGGGCGTCGTCGTCATATTTATAGAATCCCATACAAAGGAAAGGGCATGACAGGTGCACGAGGCTATTAAGAATTTAACTGTCACACTTTTTGCATTTTGTCCGAAACGCTATACGTACTAGTGGCTTTAGGTATTGTATGTATCAGCTCTATCTATAAATCCAACATTATGTTTGTAACTAATCCTCTATGTATGTACTTTTACCTGAATAAACATTTGATTTGACAAAAAATCGGAATAATGTCAATACGATACTGGGGTTTAATTATAGAAGTGCTATTCTCAGTGAACCTTTGTATACTCTAACTGGGGCCTCTTGTTAGTCCACATTTACACTACTATGTAGTTCCATTTTGGTCGCCATAACAAAGAATGGACATAAATTCACTAGAAAGTGTTCAGCGAAGGATGACAAAGTTAATGCCACAAATTAGAAACTTTCCATATGAAGAGATCCTTTCAAGTGCCATATGGTCGCTATAACTGAGCACTTTCTCCTGATAATTACCTTTTCAATCTCTCTTCATTCCCACACAACACCGCTCCTGTGCCAGGTAAGTCCACTACGGGCTCACCATAGCCCGTGCTACTTGCCCCGCTCCTGTGCCAGGTAAGTCCACTACGGGCTCACCATAACACGTGCTACTTGCCCCGCTCCTGTGACAGGTAAGTCCACTACGGGCTCACCATAGCCCGTGCTACTTGCCCCGCTCCTGTGACAGGTAAGTCCACTACGGGCTCACCATAGCCCGTGCTACTTGCCCCGCTCCTGTGCCAGGTAAGTCCACTACGGGCTCACCATAGCCCGTGCTACTTGCCCCGCTCCTGTGCCAGGTAAGTCCACTACGGGCTCACCATAACACGTGCTACTTGCCCCGCTCCTGTGACAGGTAAGTCCACTACGGGCTCACCATAGCCCGTGCTACTTGCCCCGCTCCTGTGACAGGTAAGTCCACTACGGGCTCACCATAGCCCGTGCTACTTGCCCCGCTCCTGTGCCAGGTAAGTCCACTACGGGCTCACCATAGTCCGTGCTACTTGCCCCGCTCCTGTGCCAGGTAAGTCCACTACGGGCTCACCATAGCCCGTGCTACTTGCCCCGCTCCTGTGCCAGGTAAGTCCACTACGGGCTCACCATAGCCCGTGCTACTTGCCCCGCTCCTGTGACAGGTAAGTCCACTACGGGCTCACCATAGCCCGTGCTACTTGCCCCGCTCCTGTGACAGGTAAGTCCACTACGGGCTCACCATAGCCCGTGCTACATGCCCCGCTCCTGTGCCAGGTAAGTTACGGGCTCACCATAGCCCCTGCTACTTGCCCCGCTCCTGTGCCAGGTAAGTCCACTACGGGCTCACCATAGCCTGTGCTACTTCGAACTTTTGTTCCGAGTAGCTAAATCTAAAACAACAACTGTTTTGGTAGTACTTTTAGTAACGATGAGGACCATAGTACATATATCGACATAACGTAAGTACAAATCTGCACTATTGAATTTAGACAAACCGGAAAATATTTTGTATTTATGTTCCCAAGACAACCAAAACTAACCTAAGCCTAAGGTACTCTAAGGCCTAATATAGTACATATGTGTGCTATACTAGGCCTAGGGATATTTCAGTTTTTTTAGGCTTAATTTTTTTTCGAACTATAAAGTGAATAGTGCCAAAATCAACTAATTGGTTAGTCTGTCAATATTTGTACTATGGTGCAGATAGTAACAAAAACTAGTGTGTAAACACGAGGATGGATTCATTTATACGGTATATGATCTTCCTGTGGTCTAATTAAACGACACATTTAGTGAGTTATAAGTAGACTCTCCATGGTAACCCACTGCCAGGCTCGGCCCACCTCCCCCCAGGCTCGGCCCACCTCCCCCCAGGCTCGGCCCACCTCCCCCCAGGCTCGGCCCACCTCCCCCCAGGCTCGGCCCACCTCTCCCAAGCTCGGCCCACCTCCCCCAAGCTCGGCCCACCTCCCCCAGGCTGAGCCCACCTCCCCCAGGCTCAGCCCACCTCTCCCAAGCTCGGCCCACCTCCCCCCAAGCTCAGCCCACCTCTCCCCAAGCTCAGCCCACCTCTCCCCAGGCTCAGCCCACCTCTCCCCAGGCTCAGCCCACCTCTCCCCAGGCTCAGCCCACCTCTCCCCAGGCTCAGCCCACCTCTCCAAGCTCAGCCCACCTCTCCCCAACCTCAGCCCACCTCTCCCCAACCTCAGCCCACCTCCCCCCAACCTCAGCCCACCTCCCCCCAACCTCAGCCCACCTCCCCCCAACCTCAGCCCACCTCCCCCCAACCTCAGCCCACCTCCCCCAACCTCAGCCCACCTCCCCCCAACCTCAGCCCACCTCCCCCCAACCTCAGCCCACCTCCCCCCAACCTCAGCCCACCTCCCCCAACCTCAGCCCACCTCCCCCAACCTCAGCCCAAGGCATATCTCAATCCTTAAAAACTTGCTTTACTGAAATCTAGTGCCCCTACAGACCTTCTCTTGCAGCATTTTTCGATGCTGGTTTCAATGTAATTTCTTTATTATTAGCGTTCCCTAACATGCTCCCTATTCCTATGTAATTTATTACCGTCTCCCTATTGGTGAGAACTCAGGTCAATATATTGTGTTCCATATTGGTTCCATAATGTGGCGTTTCATAGAGCAGTCATCCACCATTTCCAGCAGTTTATATATATATATATATATATATATATATATATATATATATATATATATATATATATATACACAAGAAGGTACATTGGGTTTGTGAGAATACATTGAATAGTACAGTATTTACAATCTTGTAAAGCCACTAGTACGCGCAGCGTTTTCGCCCTATTATACATTGTCAGATCTCGATGCCTTAGATGTTGAGAGAGTGGTAGAGGCGGTGACCAGGAGCTAGAGACGTGTGTCGTTCACATGTACACTTAGTAATATCCTGGAGACATTAATGATTACACTTGTGGTTGTGGGAGTTAGAGGGACCACGTGTTCAGAGGGAGCTACACGTGTTCAGAGGGAGCTACACGTGTTCAGAGGGAGCTACACGTGTTCAGAGGGAGCTACACGTGTTCAGAGGGAGCTACACGTGTTCAGAGGGAGCTACACGTGTTCAGACAATCATCAACATGGGTTCAAAGACTAAGTCATGTGTGACAAACCTGCTTATTAAGGCCATTGTTGACAAGATGTCAATAATGACGGGGAAAAGGAGGCTGGGCTGACTGCATCTTACCGGACTACCAGAAACCCTTCGCTGTGTTCCACACACGGCGAAAGGTAAACTGTATTCCCTTGTACTCACCTGTCTAAACAATACCCGTGTACCCACCTGTCTAAACAATACCCATGTACCCACCTGTCTAAACAATACCCGTGTACCCACCTGTCTAAACAATACCCGTGTACCCACCTGTCTAAACAATACCCGTGTACCCACCTGTCTAGACAAACCCGTGTACCCACCTGTCTAGACAAACCCTTGTACCCACCTGTCTAAACAATACCCGTGTACCCACCTGTCTAAACAATACCCGTGTACCCACCTGTCTAAACAATACCCTTGTACCCACCTGTCTAAACAATACCCGTGTACCCACCTGTCTAAACAATACCCCTGGTACCCACCTGTCTAAACAATACCCTTGTACCCACCTGTCTAAACAATACCCGTGTACCCACCTGTCTAAACAATACCCCTGGTACCCACCTGTCTAAACAATACCCCTGGTACCCACCTGTCTAAACAATACCCGTGTACCCACCTGTCTAAACAATACCCCTGGTACCCACCTGTCTAAACAATACCCGTGTACCCACCTGTCTAAACAATACCCGTGTACCCACCTGTCTAAACAATACCCCTGGTACCCACCTGTCTAAACAATACTCGTGTACCCACCTGTCTAAACAATACCCGTGTACCCACCTGTCTAAACAATACCCGTGTACCCACCTGTCTAAACAATACCCGTGTACCCACCTGTCTAAACAATACCCGTGTACTCACCTGTCTAAACAAACCCTTGTACCCACCTGTCTAAACAAACCCATGTGCCCACCTGTCTAAACAAACCCTTGTACCCACCTGTCTAAACAATACCCGCGTACCCACCTGTCTAAACAATACCCGTGTACCCACCTGTCTAAACAATACCCGTGTACCCACCTGTCTAAACAATACCCTTGTACCCACCTGTCTAAACAAACCCTTGTACCCACCTGTCTAAACAATACCCTTGTACCCACCTGTCTAAACAATACCCTTGTACCCACCTGTCTAAACAAACCCTTGTACCCACCTGTCTAAACAAACCCTTGTACCCACCTGTCTAAACAAACCCTTGTACCCACCTGTCTAAACAAACCCTTGTACCCACCTGTCTAAACAAACCCTTGTACCCACCTGTCTAAACAATACCCGTGTACCCACCTGTCTAAACAATACCCGTGTACCCACCTGTCTAAACAATACCCGTGTACCCACCTGTCTAAACAAACCCATGTACCCACCTGTCTAAACAATACCCGTGTACCCACCTGTCTAAACAATACCCGTGTACCCACCTGTCTAAACAAACCCTTGTACCCACCTGTCTAAACAATACCCGTGTACCCACCTGTCTAAACAAACCCGTGTACCCACCTGTCTAAACAATACCCGTGTACCCACCTGTCTAAACAAACCCGTGTACCCACCTGTCTAAACAATACCCGTGTACCCACCTGTCTAAACAAACCCTTGTACCCACCTGTCTAAACAATACCCGTGTACCCACCTGTCTAAACAAACCCTTGTACCCACCTGTCTAAACAAACCCGTGTACCCACCTGTCTAAACAAACCCTTGTACCCACCTGTCTAAACAATACCCGTGTACCCACCTGTCTAAACAAACCCGTGTACCCACCTGTCTAAACAAACCCTTGTACCCACCTGTCTAAACAAACCCATGTGCCCACCTGTCTAAACAAACCCTTGTACCCACCTGTCTAAACAAACCCTTGTACCCACCTGTCTAAACAAACCCTTGTGCCCACCTGTCTAAACAATACCCATTTGCTCACCTGTCTAAACAATACCCATGTGCTCACCTGTCTAAACAAACCCTTGTACCCACCTGTCTAAACAATACCCATGTGCTCACCTGTCTAAACAAACCCTTGTACCCACCTGTCTAAACAAACCCTTGTACCCACCTGTCTAAACAATACCCTTGTACCCACCTGTCTAAACAAACCCTTGTACCCACCTGTCTAAACAAACCCTTGTACCCACCTGTCTAAACAAACCCATGTACCCACCTGTCTAAACAAACCCTTGTACCCACCTGTCTAAACAAACCCTTGTACCCACCTGTCTAAACAAACCCTTGTACCCACCTGTCTAAACAATACCCGTGTACCCACCTGTCTAAACAATACCCGTGTACCCACCTGTCTAAACAAACCCTTGTACCCACCTGTCTAAACAATACCCGTGTACCCACCTGTCTAAACAAACCCATGTGCCCACCTGTCTAAACAAACCCGTGTACCCACCTGTCTAAACAAACCCATGTGCCCACCTGTCTAAACAAACCCTTGTACCCACCTGTCTAAACAAACCCTTGTACCCACCTGTCTAAACAAACCCTTGTACCCACCTGTCTAAACAAACCCTTGTGCCCACCTGTCTAAACAAACCCATGTGCCCACCTGTCTAAACAAACCCATGTACCCACCTGTCTAAACAATACCCGTGTACCCACCTGTCTAAACAAACCCTTGTACCCACCTGTCTAAACAAACCCTTGTACCCACCTGTCTAAACAAACCCTTGTACCCACCTGTCTAAACAAACCCTTGTACCCACCTGTCTAAACAAACCCTTGTACCCACCTGTCTAAACAAACCCTTGTACCCACCTGTCTAAACAAAATGACCCATCACCGCAGACTGCTTACGAAACCTGTGCATCTTTAACCCATCGTGGCGGCTTTGTTTACATTTAACCGCTCATCAACAGGTTAATATTAACAGGCTTCGTAATTGGTGGCATAAATGGATATCTTTTTGAGGTTATCTTGAGATAATTTCGGGGCTTAGCGTCCCCGCGGCCCGGTCCTCAACCAGGCCTCCACCCCTATGCTCAGCCCACCTCCCCCGTGCTCATCCCACCTCCCCCCGTGCTCAGCCCACCTCCCCTCGTGCTCAGCCCACCTCCCCCCGTGCTCAGCCCACCTCCCCCCGTGCTCAGCCCACCTCCCCCCGTGCTCAGCCCACCTCCCCCCGTGCTCAGCCCACCTCCCCCCGTGCTCAGCCCACCTCCCCCATGCTCAGCCCACCTCCCCCCGTGCTCAGCCCACCTCCCCCATGCTCAGCCCACTTCCCCCCCAAGCTCAGCCCCCGAGGGCTACTAATACTATAGTGGCCTCGATGAGGAGTGGAAGCCGGCGGCTTGTCAATGGGTGGGTGCTTGGGCGCCTGACAGCTGGGTGGACGGCGCTTCGGATTCGTAGTCCTGAGGTTCCGGGTTCGATTCCCAGTGAAGGCGGAGACAAATGAGCAAAAAGTTTCTTTCATCCTAATGCCCCTGTTACCTAGCAGTAAATAGGTACCTGGGAGTTAGACAGCTGCTACGGGCTGCTTCCTGGGGGTGTGTAACAAACAGAAGGCCTGGCCGAGGACCGGGCCCCAGAGACGCTAAGCCCCGAAATCATCTCAAGATAACCTCAAGATGGTCTTAATGTAGCCCCAATGGGAATAAATTATTTATTTATTTTAAGCCATTAGGCTAAACTAGAGAAAATTTGAGTGTTTGCTGCCAGACTTAATCATGGAGGACCGAGCTGTGAGCAAATGTTGAAAACTAGACCTCGTGTCTAAGTTTTCTTGTTGGAAAAGAACAAGGTGACATGATCACGACATGAATAATTCTTTAGAGATCTGACACAAACACGAAAACAGATCTATACAGCCTAGCGGTTCATATGACGTTCATTTTTCACATTACTCGCATAACGAAGGACTTGAGATGAATAACAGAGTAGGCTGAATACAAAGGGCCAGGTGAATATCAGAGTGGGATGAGTGAGATAAACCAATTTACCCATCTGGGGCCAGATTCACGAAGCAGTTACGCAAGCACTTACGAACGTGTACATCTTTTCTCAATCTTTGGCGGCTTTGTTTACAATTATTAAACAGTTAATGAGCTCCGAAGCACCAGGAGGCTGTTTATAACAATAACAACAGTTGATTGGCAAGTTTTCATGCTTGTAAACTGTTTAATAAATGTAACCAAAGCCGTCACAGATTGAGGAAAGATGTACACGTTCGTAAGTACTTGCGTAACTGCTTCGTGAATCTGGCTCCTGGTGGCGCTGCAGAATAGGCCTATTTATACTGGCAGCTGGCGGCAGTGGGCACATTACTAGGCCTACCACCCAAGATCACCGCCTGGAGCTGTGATCTTGGGATCTAGGGTCGTGATGTTGGGATCTTGGGTCGTGATCTTGGGATCTTGGGATCGTGATCTTGGGATCGTGATCTTGGGATCTTGGGATCTTGGGATGATCCCAGCCTCATCACTCGGTGATGAGGCTGCTCATGGTGACCAGCGGGGCTGGCCACAAGAACAATGTTACACTAAATTAGATTTTAGATTTAGATGTGTTACTCAGGTAACGTCCACACACATTGAAGATGAGTTACAAACATAATGTTGGAACTTAAAGACAGAGTTAGTACATACAATACCTAAAGCCACTAGTACGCATATAGTGTTTCGTGCAGACACGAAGCAGAGGGACATATATACATGTATATAGGAGTATAAATGGGGGGACTATATGGTGGGTTTAGGAGCGTATAGAGCCCAGGTGGTGGAGAAGACTCACCTACTGGTGCCACGACTGGGAGTGGTGCTGGTGCCTGACGGTGGGTGCTAGGAGACTGCCAGGGGCAGTGTCACATGGCCCTGGCGACGACGGGTCCACTTGCCACACACAACACACAAGGAACCTCCACCCCGGCCAGCTGCTAGGCTCACACTGGCCCGCCCACACTATACCTTACCTTATAACCCCACACCCCAACCATTTAGTCTACGGCCAGTATATGCAGCGAGCACTCCCCATATGGCTACCACAAGACTGGAGGTTGTTCATTTATCTAAATGGCATAAAAAGAAGGATGTAAGAAGCTGGAGTAGAACAAGTTGATCTTGCGCGGTGTCATGGGGGTCGTGAGTTGGTGTGGGCCCGCACCGCCGACCTCAAGTATCGCTCGATATCTCTCGCCTGTGTCTCTCAATACTTGCTTCAAGTTTAACTTATTCATTACAACCTTCTTTAGTTAATGATAAATTTTATTTTTTTATAAAGCATTATGTCTATATTTTTAATCACCTGCATATCTCATTCTTCGTTGTAAATAAATTCAGTAAACAGATTGTTATTTGAAAGAAGTAATTATGCTTAAGACATAACTTGACGCTATAATAACACTCTACGCTAAACCCATTAATCGTACAAAATAAAAATATGAAATATTTGCCACAATATAAACAAAAGTACCCTATATACATTCAACAAATGTGGGGTCTGCAGTGACGACCCAAAGAGTAGACGTGAGCCCCATCCGTTACGTCGCCATGACAACCTCTCCCCTCACTGATGCTCACTGTCAGGAGGACAGCGTGGCGCGCCACACATCTCCCCTCACGACATGCTCCTCCACACACACAACATCACTCTACCGTAAACCTCGACACCATTACTCACACAAGAACACCAGGCAAGAAAATGAGAGCCGATTCCCACTGGTAAAGGATAAAATAATTAAACCAGGGGTGGTATTTGAGGTCAAAGGCGGTAGGGAAGAACTATAGGGCCGGGGAAACTAGGTCACGAATGACGTCATCAGAAAGAGCGCAATGGAGAAGAAATATTATTAATAAATTTTAGGTCATCATTATTATATATATGTTATATATATATATATATATATATATATATATATATATATATATATATATATATATGTATATATATATATATATATATATATATATATATATATATACAAGAGTTCTTACATTCTTGTATAGTCACTAGTATGCATAGCGTTTCGGGCAAGTCCTTAATCCTAATTTTCACAAACATCCCCAGGAAGCAGCCCGTAGCAGCTGTCTAACTCCCAGGTACCTATTTACTGCTAGGTGAACATGTGTTGATAAATATAACTGGGGGCTCCTCCCCTCCAGTTATATTTATTAACATAACTCCCCCCCCCCTAATACTAGGGAGCCTGATGGGTGAGTGGACAGCGCTCGGGGTTCGCAGTCATAAGAGTTCGGGTTCGATCCCGGCAGAGGCGGAAACAATTGGGCAGAGTTTCTTTCACCCTGATACCCATGTTCGCCTAGCAGTAAATAGGTACCTGGGAGTTAGACAGCTGCTAAGGGCTGCTTCCTGGGATGATGATTGTGTCTGAAAATTAGGATTAAGAACTTGCCCAAAATACTATGCGTGCTAGTGGCTGTACAAGAATGTAAGAACTCTTGTGTGTATTTATATTTATATTTATATTATATATATATATTATATATATATTTATATATATATATATATATATATATATATATATATATATATATATATATATATATATATATAATGTCGTACCTAGTAGCCAGAACGCACTTCTCAGCCTACTATTCAAGGCCCAATTTGCCTAATAAGCCAAGTTTTCATGAATTAATTGTTTTTCGACTACCTAACCTACCTAACCTAACTTTTTCGGCTACCTAACCTAACCTATAAAGATAGGTTAGGTAGGGTTGGTCAGGTTCGGTCATATATCTACGTTAATTTTAACTCCAATAAAAAAAAATTGACCTCATACATAATGAAATGGGTAGCTTTATCATTTCATAAGAAAAAAATTAGAGAAAATATATTAATTCAGGAAAACTAAGCTTATTAGGCAAATCGGGCCTTGCATAGTCGGCTGAGAAGTGCGTTCTGGCTACTAGATACGACATTATATATATATATATATATATATATATATATATATATATATATATATATATATATATATATATATATATATATGCGAACAAGCCTGAATGGTCCCCAGGGATATATACAACTGAAAACTCACACCCCAGAAGTGACTCGAACCCATACTGTCAGGAGCACTCTGCAACTGGTGCTCATTTGTGTTCCTCATGTTGTAACGGGTGGTGGTGGAAATGGCTCTCTCTAGTCCATTATTCCACCCCCCCAGTTAACTAACGAGGCCGGGGAAAACTGGTCTCTTTAGTCCATTATCCCGCCCCCAGTTAGCTAACTATTCTAGAGCACCCCCCCCCCCCCCCCAGAGCTCCTACGGCAACCTCTCTCGTTCAACACCTTGTAAACACGACTAAGTCACCTTTCATGCTCAATTCACCAAGTGTCTGCCTATAGCTGGATAGAGAGGGAGGGGGGGGGGGTTGGGAGGGTTTGTAGTTGACAGAGACTGTCCCGCCCCGTCCGGCTGACAGCCTCCCTGGCTAGGCTGTCTTTCCAATCGAAGAAAGTTTCCTCTCTCCAAAAACTTTCCAATCAAAGTTCCAACTCATATATTACCTGTTAATTGGCGAAGGATGTCATTCATATTGCTCATATATTACCTGTTAATTGGCGAAGGATGTCATTCATATTGCTCATATATACTCATATATTACCTGTTAATTGGCGAAGGATGTCATTCATATTGCTGGCTGCTTCTGGATTAAACGTCATTGTAGCTCTTCATACATATGTTGGCGACGGCGCTTAATGGAAATTGCAAATGGCTGAAGTTTTATAAACACAAAAATCACCAATAACTGGAGCACGAACTTCCCCCAAGGAGCACCGGAGGTCGACTACCGTCTTCCACAGATCTTGGATAAAGTCAACGACCCAATGAACTCGTCACACACCAACAACTGTTGCAAGCACCCTAATCTAATTACACAATTATCAACAATATTGACTATTTATTGCTAGTACAATTGGTTTTGTTAAAATGTTGTTATATTTAACTACTGACATGGTATCGTAAATCACAATTATCAACTGCCTTTACTCGTGGTCAGAAAGAAGGGTTCAATAAGAGTTCAAATGCCGCAGGTAAACAGCCTAACACAATATTTAACCCTTTACACTTCCCCAAACGACAAGGCCCAGCGAACCAGAGAAGTGTCATTCATGAGGCAATCATTAATAAATGCATCACAAATGTTACTTCTAGAAAAGTCTTGTACACATTTTGGGTTAGTGTAGTGTCCACAACCCCGTCCTCCTGTTTATATAGCACTTTTGTTTAACTATGTGGACCATCCTAGATATATTGACGTAATGGACAATTAAAATTTGATACTATTCATTTTATAGTCCGGGAAAAAATTAAGTTAAAATCAAACTTAAATATTCCTAGGCCTAGTATAGCTTATATATGTATATATTTTTTGAGAGATATATAAAAGAGTTGTTACATTCTTGTACAGCCACTAGTACGCGCAGCGTTTCGGGCAGGTCCCTGGAATACGATCCCCGCCGCGAAGAATCCTTGTTACAACCAAGTACCCATTTTACTGTTGAGTTAAACAGAGGCTACAGTTAAGGAATTGCGCCCAGTAAATCCTCCCCGGCCAGGATACGAACCCATGACAAAGCGCTCGCGGAACGCCAGGCGAGTGTCTTACCAGTACACCACGGAGACTGTTAATATATACATATATAATTCCTTGTATGGCAGGCAGCCAGTGTATACATACACATCATCCACACCAACCCGAGAACGGCATACAATGACCCCTCCATTTTGGGCAGGTGTAATTTACGTAATATGTGGAAAATGCAGAGAGTAGTTTAATTCAAGGCAGGTGGCATAAGTCTCCACATTTTACCCTCCTTCAAAGAGTTCAGTTAGGGACATCTTTATCTGCAGACGATGTGTGGCTGATAATAATACAGATAATAATGTGGCAGAAGATATGACATCCAAACCACACATCAGAAAATGAAGAGACAACAGCGTTTCGGTCCATCCTGGACCATTATCATGTAGAGTAATGGAAAGCGTGTGGAAGAGATAGACAGGTGGTATGAATGAGATGAAAGAAAAATAGGTTGAAAGGAAAGAATTAGATGATAAGGAAGAAAAGGATAAGAATAAAGTTTATCAGGTAAAGAAAAGGTTAGAAGGGAAGAAAAAGTAGGAATAGGAAAAAAGGTATTAATAAGAGTTGGAAAAAATATAAAATAAAAATATAAGAAAACTACACGAAGCCTAATGGTGAAGAGAGAAAATTGTAGTAATGTAAGAGACAGACAGTAAAAAGAGCTTAGAGGAGGCCAAGGTCAGTCAGATCACGTTTGTTAAGAAAGTTAGAGCATTTAATTATGTACTGTGAAAGGGAAGAGTCAATAGCAACAAAGCCAGGACTAAGGTTCATATTGGGTAGATTGTGCATCAGAGTCGATTCCACGAGACGGCGTCTGTGAAGTGTAGAGGCAGGAAAGATTATTTTATTAGACGACCGATCAATATGATGATTAAGAGTCCCTAACATAACAGAAGAGAGCACTGTTTATGTCTTCAGACTTAACACTTCTTTTGTATTCCTTTAGTCTGTCATTCAGTGTACGACTAGTTCCACCAAAGTATTGGAGAGAACAAATAGAAAATAGAGAAGACACCAGCAGCATTGCAAACAGAAGCGTGAACCACGAAGTGTTAGTTTGTCGAAACGCGAGTTTTACATCAGGACGAAGGGTATTAGTGAGATTTTAGAGTTCAGATATGAAGGCAAAGCACAGCAGTGTTACTATTATTGGAAACAGATTTGGTATGAAATAAATTTAATTTAGCTTGAGGATAGGCACAGTTGATAAAATGTAAGGGGTAACCCAGGCAAGAGAAAGACTTGTAAATAATATTAATTTCAGAATCGAGAAACAGAGAGTCACTGATGTATAGGGTCCAGAGGAAGACACACACAAGAACACTTTTCTTCATTTTCTGATGTGTGGTCACGTCTTTCTGATTAAGTAAGTAATTATCAAAAGAAGGCACCAAACCGGGAAGGCTATGTAGCATCATCAAAGTGCAAAATAATCAGAGGACGCCAAATATCACCAAGAATACCAGTACGAGAACAGAAACGCATAAGGCGAAAATATCAAGTCTTTCTGATTAAGGTTTCGGAGGAATTGTTTTACATCAAAATGGCTTTGGCACAGGTGTGCATAGAAGATATTAATCTGGAAATGGATGAACAGATCAGAATCCACCACAGGAACGGCCACTGGATTACACATTACACATAGATAAAGACAGGCTCTTTAACACAAGGGGACACAGGTGGAAATTGAATGCCCAAATGAGTCACAGATATTAGAAAAAACTTTTTTTTAGGATCAGAGTGGTTGACAAATGGAATGCATTAGGAAGTGATGTGGTGGAGGCTGACTCCATACACAGTTTCAAGTGTAGATATGATAAGAGCCCAATAGGCTCAAGAACCTGTACGCCAGTTGATTGACAGTTGAGAGGCGGGACCAAAGCCAGAGCTCAATCCCCGCAAGCACAAATAGGCGAGTACATTTCACAGGTGCAAGGGATGAGTGGATCTTCTAAAAGGCATAGTCACCCACAAGTTTCAATGAGTGAAAATAGTGAGGGGAGGTGAAGCATAAACCAACAAATAAGGACTTTTAGTAATTTATGCCCCCATCCATCACAAACAAAGGCAAAGCAATAGCCCCGAGGACAGTAAACGGAAGTCTTCACCGATGAGTATAATGGCAGACTGGCGACCAGTAGGCCTCTTCAATGCTCATGCCATCAGAAGCTGCAGCCCCTGAGTTAACTCAACTCCCAGGTGAAAGGAAATGAAGATTATGCAGGTTTTTATCCATGGTGAACACAAGGGTTGCCTAAATGTACATGGTCTGGTTATCATTTCCCTTCACACGCCATGGTAGAAAAATGTAGCTTTACTGGCCATTCTCACCTGCCCATTGGATCATCGAAGCAATCGAGCTCCCTATGCACCGTCATTCAGTACCATTGCAAGACCACCTAGACACCCATTCTCGTCTTCTCTCTCTCAACATATACTAGTATTAAAGCTTTCCTCATTATTGTGAAATAAATGCCTTACCTTTTAGTCTAATTACACAGTACTTATGAGGTTAATGAAGCCAAAATTAGCAAGCTCCCTCTTAGATTCAATAATGAAAATAAACGAAAAAACAATTCTTTAGGTTCACATTTGTATATTTGTTTAACTTGTACAAAAAGGTTATCAGTATCAATACTGAAATAACTATACAAATATGCCGTCTCTGATAAAAAGTCGATACTGTATAAACCTTTACAAGGAAGTCGGTAACAAACTGCAGTCTATTGATGAAACATCAATGTAACAAACCCTGCATGTGCAGCCACAGCCATCCACTTACTCCAAGTATGAAACAATACATGGTTCTCCTTCAAAGTCATGCAGATAATTTTCTCACAAAGCCTGAATGTACACAGTCTCTTTAATTAAGTTTTGGTATACCAACATGGTAATGCAAAAGGTGGCCCAAAGTTTCATTTAAAGTTAGGTTTTTACAAAAAGCAGTTTCCAGCTGCCTACATTACATTTAAGGTTTATAAGATATGCTAAAATTAAAAATGTTACCTTAATATCTCCAATCCATACCAATAATCAACCTGTATAAATAAAATACTGTACTTGTAACAGATAGTATTGTATATCAGAATATTCTTCTCTAAAAGTTTTACAGAAAATTATGACTTCCATTATGTACTAAAAGACTATTTTATATAAATATTTATTGCCAGTCTTGCTTTTCTGACAAAATAGTAATTGGGCATCACCAGATGAGGGAGAACCGGGCAAGGGAGTACCATTACATATTTACCATACACTAATTCTAGAAATTATCATACACTGGTTTCTCACCCCAGCTACAAATATAACTTTCTAGCACATTAGCATGATGTGTTTATCAGCATAAAGTACTTTATGCTGATAAACAATGTTGTACTCCAGAATTATAACTTGCCAAACGCACCATCTCGTAAAAGAACATTTCACCGCATAGACCTTTAAGGGTGCTAATCATGGCACAGTTTTGCCTGATGGTATTCCAAGGCTTGAAAGCATTAAGGACCAGCATTACTTGTCACTTTATTCAATACAAGTAGCTATTGCAATAGTTCTTGTAACAAGTGAAAACCTTCACAAAACTGTAACAACCATCATGGAACTTTTACACAATGCAAAATGAAATTTTAACCTCAATCTCTTTTCCTCCTCTTGTCACGGTCATCTCGTCCACGATCCTCAGTATTTGAATTTCTTTTGCTGGCTTTTTTGGCTTCTGAGAGCAAACCAATGACACCGAACAAGTCATCTTCATCTTTCTCATCAGCACCTGATCGCTGAAATTCAACTGGACCAGACCTACTCGTACCAGAATCTGCACCAGAGAATCCACGATCTGGGACAAATCGATTGGTGGACATGAGATGCTCTATACCTGAACCATAATCGTTCTCTGCCGTTCTGGTCGGTCGGTAAATATTAGAACCAATATTTCCAGTGTCACGCCAAGGCGCGTCATAAACATCATACGCTTCGTCATCACCAAAGCCTGTATCCATGCCACGTGACTGGTTAAAGAGACGTTGATCGAACTGAGCCTCGCCTCCCCCAGATGTGTTCTGAGGCAAGCCTAGGGCAATCTGTTCTGTAACATCCCGTTCACGTGTGGCCAGTTTACCACGTTTATCAGCAGCTGCATTTGCCACACCAGTTTCCCGTTTACGTTCCCTAGAAAAAATGTAAATACATACATTAAATAAACAATGACAAATTATTCTTACTCCAACATCTTAGATATCCTATTTTTGACATTTTTTCCTCCTTTTTCATGTTACCTTATTTTTTACCCTAATGTCTTTTTTCTCAAAATTTAATCATATTTTGCTCTCCAAGAAAACAACAAATATTTTGCATGCTTAAATCATATACCTACGTTAAGAGATAACATTTAAAACCTCAGTCCATGCACCAAGAAAAACTTTTTCAAGTCATGTAATATGAGACCAGATCTTCTAACTTTCAAAACATACCTGGACCCCGTAAATGTTGCCATTTGTTAGCAACAGACTCAAATGCCACACCATGAAGTAACACCAAACTCACCACCCTCATTCATCACATATTTCTACAACATTTGTTTGCATAATTAAGGTATGTTATGTTGTTTTATATATTGCAACATGTTGTGAACAACTTCTATTTGACTAACTATAGGCAAACTTAGCACTTAAATTGAATTATACAATTTAAAAAATTTACCGAGCACGGTCCTGACGCAGTTTCTCTCTCTCCTTTTCAGCATCATCAGTTGGTCCTGAAGGAACTGGACGAAGCCCTGCGTGTTCTTCTCTCGCCTTCTTAGCCAGCACCTTAAGTGACTCTTCTTTTCTGAACTTCTCTTTCTGAGCTAATTTCTTTTCTATTTGTGCTCGCATTTCAACCTGTTAGAAAAATAACATTTTAAGACGGCCATGTAGAAAAATATTATATTCAAGCAAATTTCTCCTTTCCAAAGTAGAAATATGATTGATTTCATGAGCAACCTATGGCCCAACCAATATTATCTCAAGTCCTTCACAAAGGATTCAAGTATTTGGCAGATGCTACATTGAATGCCTAAAATAAATTGCTAAATACTGAAATAAAAGTGTTTAAATGCAAACATATTATTGCATAAAATGGCACTTGGAGAAGTGAATGCAAAATGCTGAAGACAGCAGTAGCTTGCAACAGCACACACACACACACAGCGCTCAAGAAGCTCAGGAATCTTCTATACACCAGTAGATTGATAGTCGAGAGGTGGGACCAAAGAGCCAAGAGCTCAACCCCACAAGCACAACTAGGTGAGTACACATTAATACAATTATTAATACCACCAGTAAGAATAGTATGTCTAGAAAACATCCATGTCAGTCCCAGAACCTCAAGATTACTTCACAAAAAATATGTTAATACAAATGTAAAAGTTTTACGATATGAAATTGAGTTTGAAGTCAGCAAGAAAAAATAAAATGCAAAGCCTGTTTTCAGGCATGGAGATCTGAATATATATAGTCTGAATATGTGTAGTCAACTGTCAACCCGCCTATCTATATCTGTCTACTTACAGACCAGCCTGTCATGAATGAATGAATTAAATATAGGTCAGGATACCTGGCAGAGTGAGCGGGGAAGTGGGTTAGCTTGAAGAATAGCCAGTGAGAGGAAACGTCAAAGTCGGAGAGACAGAGCCAGGGCTAAACCCAGCTGCATAGTATATCTGAGGCTCTCTAAACCGGCCCAACTAGGCAAGGAAGCGGGGTCATGTGTTGGGGTATTGTGCCGGGGTGACGAGTGTCTTTCATGCCTGTAGTCTGTTTATTAGTTCAAGAATACATAAACAGCATGACAAGCATTAGCTGAAGCTTCATCCTCTGTTGCTCACAATACACCTTGAAGGTCCCGGTAGTACAAGTGGGTTCGTTCTCGACGCACAATAGAGAATTCCAGGTTCAAATCCCAGGCGGAAATGAAATGGTTGGGCACATTTCCTTTCACCTAATGCCTCTGTTTACCTAGCAGTGAGTAGGTACTCAGCTTGTTGTGGGGTTGCATCTTGGGCAGGATCAGTAACTCAGCCTTGGGGGGACCTTGATATAAGCCAAAACATGTATGAATACACTCTGGCTTCCTGTCCCCCGACAAAATGAATTATTAATTATACAGTACTGCACTGAATACTTTCATATACTGTATAAGATAATCAAACCATTCACACTATTTTATTGTAAATAAATATCAAATCAATAAGGTTTTGTAATGCTAGTAGCAATAAATAAAAAACGCATAAAAAACGAGATTGCACGTGTGTGTTGACGTGATTGCGACTTGTCCTCAGCCCCAGTCATTAACTTGTTTGCCCTTTAATTCACTAACCTGTCTTCATTCTGAGTGTACTAATCTTTCATCATGTTTACTAGCACCAATATGACCTGACGAGAACATTTTGAAAAGTTCGTCTCGGCAGCAGCACAGAAAGTCGACCAACTGTAACTGTGCCAGATCCAGACCTGAGGTCAGTAGAATATTGCCCGAGGGAGCAACCGAGTGCGATAGCACAGAAAACAACAAAGTAAACTATAATGTATACAGGATATACCTAATAACCTAAAGAAAACACAGTAACAAGTTTAAAAGTATATTAACTGAGTTACGAGAAAATTAAACAAGAAATTTTTGCACAAGACACAAATACACCATGAAATACATTCCCATTAAATAAGAAAATGGCATCAGTAAAGTAATTATCAAAAGAAGGCACCAAGCCGGGAAGGCTATGTAGCACTGGCATCAGTAAGTCTATAAACGTTGGCTATTATTAAGATCCCCCTGATCCTGATGAATTTGTAAATTTTATTTTTTAATAAATATTACATATAAAGCCATTTGAGTGCTTATGAATGAATGAGTACGAATAACTTCAATTCTCACCTGTTCTCGGGCCTTTCTGTCAGCAATATACAGAGCTTCAGCCAACTTGGCAAACTTCTCATTAATGTGTACTGACTGCAGACCTCGCCCGTCTGCTGCTAGTCGTTTGTCAAGTGGAATTGTGTATCCCTTGGCATTCTTCCAGTTGCTAACACATGGAGGTATTCTCCACTCCTGCTGCTCTTTCACTGTTACCTAAAAAATATTCATACTACATTTAATTATACATTTCTAAAACTCATTTATCTTTATTCTTTAACAATTAAAATTAAGCATGTTACTGTACATTACTACTTAATATGAATAACATAAGAACATCTCTCAACTTCAACTAGATATTGCAACTAATTGACTACAATTAACTTAATTGTAGGTTAATTGTATAATTAAGCTGTTTTTATCATCTAGTAGGGCAACATTCCAACTCCATTTCTAAGCCCCTCCCTTCCCTATGCCCACATAACACATCATTTTCCCAAGAGAATTTACACTCTGAGAAACAGCAACAACTCAACATTAATGTACCTCAATTCAACCTAAACATATTGTACAATATAACTTTTCCCATCAGGCATGCCTGTGTGTTATTCTCAAATATTATCATCTGTCCAACTGTACTATGAATGCCCCGTACTGCACATTTATTATCCTTTCAACATTAGTAGAGTAATAAGAATTATAATGCATACTTAATTAACTAATTATTCTTAACTTTTCCCACACTACTTCAGTCTTCCTTACCTTGCGTGTGGGAGAGTGCATTACTGGAGCTGGAGGAGACGGAGGACCTCGCGGAACTTTCTTGTTAATTCTGAAATGAATGTACCAGTTAACCCTTAAGCTACGAGGATTAATATACACTTTGAATAAGTAATGGATTGGGACAATCTTGAGGCCATTGATAGTTATACCCCTAGGCCAAAAGATGTCCTAGGTGCTCGAATGCCCTGAAAGGGCAGAATCCAGCTTATTTTCCTATACAGTAATTACAAAGACATTGTGGATGTAACATCCCTCAGTTTCTTGCCTTCGGCCCACCAAATGTGGATGACAAGTGCAAGATGAAGGAATATAGGTGGGAGGACTAATATTCAGTGACAAACACAGCAATATTGATGAAGGCGCCATGAGTGGCAGGCAGCTGCCTCACGCTGTTGACAGTGTGAGGTGGCAGGCAGCTGCCTCACGCTGTTGACAGTGTGAGGTGGCAGGCAGCTGCCTCACGCTGTTGACAGTGTGAGGTGGCAGGCAGCTGCCTCACGCTGTTGACAGTGTGAGGTGGCAGGCAGCTACCTCACGCTGTTGACAGTGTGAGGTAGCTGCCATCCTCCCGTTTAGATATCAAAGCACAGGTCTTTTTTTAACTTATAACTATGTGCACAGAGTATAAACATTGACATACTAAGCAATTAGATAGTAGGATTTTGTACTATTCACTTTATAGATTCCAAAAAAATTAAACTAATAAACAAACTTAAATATTCCTAGGCCCTAGTATAGCATACACATGTACTATGTTAGGCCTCAGATAGCATGTATTAGACCTAGGAAGATTAGGTTAGGTTAGTTTGTCTTTGCAAAATAAATAGAAAATCATTTCCAGTTTGTCCAATTTGTACTTTCTAATTATGTTGTTATCTTGAGATGATTTCGGGGCTTTTAGTGTCCCCGCGGCCGGTCTTTGACCAGGCCAAACTTTGTACTTTGGTATATGTACTATGGTCCTCATCGTCACTATAAATACTACACAAACTTCTAAGCTTGTAAAATGGTAAGCTGCTAACATGGATGAAAAATTTCCTAACTGACAGAAAAATGAGGGCCGTAATCAGAGGCAATGTATCGGATTGGAGAAATGTCACGAGTGGAGTACCACAGGGTTCAGTTCTTGTACCGGTAACGTTCATTGTCTACATAAACGATCTACCAGTTGGATTACAGAATTATATGAACATGTTTGCTGATGATGCTAAGATAATAGGGAAAACCTGAACAAAATAAGTATATGAAGCAACACTTGGCAATTGGAATTTAATGTGAATAAATGCCATGTTATGGAATGTGGAACTGGAGAACATAGACCCCACACAACCAATAAATTATGTGAGAAATCTTTAAAGAATTCTGACAAAGAAAAGGATCTAGGGGTGGTTCAAGATAGAAAACTGTCACCTGAGGACCACATTAAGAACACTGTGTGAGGAGCCTATGCTACCCTTTCTAACTTCTGAATTGCTTTTAAATACATGGATGGAGAAATACTAAAAAAACTGCAGGAACATGACAAAGTTGACGCCCTTGCTAAGGCTGCAGTAAATAAAGACAGTATTGAACGGAATCTTGAGTTATCAAATAGGTCCCTTAAGTGTCATTAGACGAGAACTCCTGGATGAATTTGAAGAAAGTAGAACAGTGCAAACTAGAACTAGCAGGTCCATTGTTCATCACAATGAAATGTGTGAAGTAAAACATGTGTATGGGGTAAGTAACTAAGTCAGTAGACTAACAGATGTTGTCACAGCTCGTATAAGACTTGGCTACAAGTATCTCTGGCAGTTCGGCTTGTATAGGGATCTAGATGAAGTAAAGTGTGTGGACAAAGACAGCGACACACACTCGAACACTATATCTTGGATTGTAGTAAAATTGAGCCATTTAGAGATAAATCTAAGCTCACTCTGTATGATATGGCAACCTATCTTATTACCATGGATAAATTACCCGAAATCCTTACACTGTACAGTATCCACATTTCGCTTCCAGTAGATGAACGACATATGAGATTCAGAAACAAGCAGTGTATTGTGAGGACTAATAATAAACAGAAGCTCCCCTATGACTCTGTAATATCCCCATTGGTCAAACTATTATGTATTAGCGATAAGACCTACCATTAATGTATGACGACTTACTGTAAATATATAGCTCTTGAAATAACACTTTCTCTGTAACTAGCTGACATTGTAACTATAAGGTGTGAAGGATAGATGAAACTGTTTATGTAATAATCTATGATGAGGTCTAATAAAGACCTTTTGTGCCCTCTGTAATGCTTTTGCGCTACCGCTCACAGGATGAGTATGGGGTGCACAATAAACTAGCCGCCTTCGGCAGTAACAATAAAAAAAAATCAATAAAGAAATTGTTCATGACTTTTGTTAAACCAAAGCTGGAATACGAAGTGGTTGTATGGTGCCCATATCTTAAGAAGCACATCAACAAACTGGAAAAGGTGCAACGACAAGCCACTAAGTGGCTCCCAGAACTAAAGGACAAGAGCTACGAGGAGAGGTTACAGGCATTAAATATGCAAAAACTAGAAGATAGAAGAAAAAGAGGCAATATGATCACTACGTACAAAATAATAACAGGAATTGATAAAATTGATAGGGAAGAATTCCTGAGACCTGGAACTTCAAGAACAAGAGGTCATAGATTTAAACTAATGAAACAAAGCTGCCAGAGGAATATAAGAAAATTCACTTTTGTAAACAGAGTGGTAGACGGTTGGAACAAGTTAGGTAAGAAGGTGGAGGCCAAAACCATCAGTAATTTCAAAGCATTATATGACGAAGAGTGCTGGGGAGACAAGACACCACAAGCATAGCTCTCATCCTGTAACTACACTTAGATAATTACAATTAGAAAATTACAAACAGGAGGATGAGCTGGATTTCCCTTATTTTTCCAGTCAAATATATACAGAAACATCTGAGATCTATAACGTATAAAAGACTGCAGAAAATCAGTGAGGATGACCCAGCAACATGTAAAGAACTGCGTTGCCACTTGCTATTATCCCTTGGCCTACTACCACTGAGATCCTGGATGCTGGGCAGTTCCATTGTCATATACCAATTCATCCTCCTGTTTATATAGTACTTTTTGTAACCATGTGTTGGATCATCATACACATATTGACGTATAAGGCAATCGGATAGTAAAATTTGGTACTAGTATTACTATTCACTTTATAGAGTCTAAAAATTAAAGATAAAAACAAACTTACTACTATGCCTAGTATAGCACATATATGCATTATATTAGGCCTCATATAGCACGTATTAGGCCTAAGAAGGTTAGGTTAGATTTTCTTTGCAACATCAACACAAAACGTTTTCCAGTTTGTCCGAATTCAATAGTACCAATTTATACTTTCTAATTGCCTTTTACGTCAATATATGTTCGATGGTCCTCATTGTTACTATAAGTACTACCTAAACAGGAGGATGAGCTGTTTAGGTACAATAATGATTCTTGTGACTATGAAGGGGATAGGTTATGAGTGAAGAAACAGAGTGACAATTTCCAGCCATGTTCTCAACACTGCCCAGACCTAACCCAGCAACATGGCTGTGCCCAAGTAAGAGTCTTGGGGGCCAGATTCACGAAGCAGTTACGCAAGCACTTATGAATGAACCTGTACATCTTTTCTCAATCTTTGGCAGCTTTGTTTACAATTATTAAAGTTAATGAGCTCCAAAGCTCCAGGAGGCTGTTTATAACAATAACAGTTGATTGGGAAGTTTTTATGCTTGTAAACTGTTTAATAAATGTAACCAAAGCCGTCAAAGATTGAGGAAAGGTGTACACGTTCGTAAGTACCTGCGTAACTGCTTCGTGAACCTGGCTCCAGGCTTCACCAGCTATTGTGGACACGTGATTGTGACTGTTTTGACACATGTCACATTCTGAAGACATTAACTCAGGCATTGTTCCTTAATATATATACACCATAATTATACTGGTATGTGTTTAGTGAGCAGGCTGCACAGGCAAAAAATAAATACTGCCTTATGAGGTTAGCGTATCTCATGAAACTGTACCACCAAAGTCATGAGTACAATGTTTGAAAAATACAACTGCGGTCGAAATATACTGTATCTTTATTACATAGTGATTTTAAGACTTCAGTGAAATAAACTTCACCGAGCTTCAGTGAAATGAACTAAATAAATAATTATGAGAATAAAAGCTTATTCCACAAAACATGAATAATTAGAAATATTTGGTCAAATATTTGTTTCACTTTGCTGATAGTGTGGAAAAGATGGCATATGTTTTCTCATTTGTACAATAAATGTTCATCATGTTTTGTGCTGTGCCAGAAACCTTGAGTTCATGAAGTGCTTGTGCTGTTTAAGGAACAAAACATGTTCATGCAATACATTGCCAGTTTGGACTAAAAATGTTTTGTGATTGTAAAGCAAGATTTGAAAGCCTGTATAAAGAGCTTTCTTCAAAAGTTTATTTACAGGCATATCATGATATGCCTGTAAAACACAATATTTTCAGGAAAATACAGTGATTGGGGTTTACCAGTACAGAATGTGGACACAAATCAATAATGAAATCAGCAAAAACTTACTTAAATTTGGGAGGTTCCATTGGATCCTTGGGTTGCTCAACCATTCGGATAACACGCTGAGTTGCTCCAGAGTTGAAGGAAACGCCCTGCTGTGATGGTGTGTAGCGTATATACTGTGCTGGTGCTTGCTTTTCTGCACATCTTACTGGCATGGCTGATGATATCTTACCCTGGTGTAAAACAAACATAATGCAGTGCTCAGAGATTTTTTTTTTAGTGAAAAATTCTAGACTAAAGTACTGTATACATCAGATAAATTAATTTTCTTTTATGCAGTCTTGCTGCCAGCTACAGACAAACTGAACTGAGACCTTACTCCCTCTCTTGAGTTGCCCTTCAGGGATTGGCCACTCCAAAAATTTCTCCTGAATGCTTTATCACCACACAAACCCACTCTTTCAAACTCTCTGACCCTCTCCAGCCCCCCTGCATTGGTCCTTTTGAAAATAATGGCAATATGTCTCCACTATATGATCTCCTTATTTCATCATTCTTGTTAAGTGATTCACAAGTATCCTACTAGTATATCCATACAATCTTGGTGGTTTGTGCTTCACTCACCCCAACATTTTATTCCCCTTTCACTCATATCATACCTCTCAAGTACCTCATTACTCATCCCACATACTTACACCAGCTGCTTTCCACTACTTGCACTCCTGAGCACTCTGCACCTTCCAATACTCAAGTTTCACTTCCATATGTAATGGCTGTAAGTAGTTTACTCTTTATCAGTCCATCCTTAACTTCCATACTGACATTCCTTCCTTTCATTATACTGTTCTTCCTCTCTCTCCCACTCATTATTCTTTCTTATTTCACCTTTCATATACCTATTTTGATACTACACTGCTCCTAACTATTTAATACATATTACATCTTCCAGTATCTTTCCCCCATTTTTATCCTATACTTCAAATCGCTCTGCCATGTTACTAAGAATCTTAATAATTCACAACATACTATTCCAATGTCTCATACACCATAATCATACCATGTTTACACCGACATTCAACTTCTCTCTCTCACGTACACTATCACACTCATTTGTAATCATTTGCAATTCCTCCTCTCGGCAAAAAATACCAGATCGTCTGCATACAAACATTCATAAGCTTACCTCTATTTAAATGCTTTAATATTTTTATATTTGAATATTACATTCATATTTGTCTAACCACCAACCTGGCTTGAACCCTAAGACTGCTATTCAGTTCACAAGAAATATAACCATTTAAAACAATACTTGTAACTTAGCATTGATGCAAAATACAAATGAAGCAAATTGGAAATGCACTTTTAAATGTAACAAAAGCATTTCTGAACGAGATCCACAAATAAAATTTCTACAATTCAGAACACTGTCACAGACCTTAGATATCAGAAAAAAAGGGTACAGTAATGTACAAAAATGAGAGGAAACTGCTACAGTATGTCTTTGGCTTACACTAAACTTAAGTAAAATATACAGAGGAACCTCGAGTGAAGAGTAGCCCCATCTAAAAGCATTTCAGGTAATGAGCGAGCCACTCGTTAAGGCAGAAAATTTATCTTGATTAACGAGAAAACCACGTGGTTCTTCCTAGTGTTCCCGCTGGTTCTCGCAAATTCTCAGACACCTCCGACGACAGTATTGTATTATCGTGCAGGACAAGCCTCCCTCTGCATTTATTTGCACTTTTCTTTGTTGTTTTTTTTGTGGTTTTGTGACTACAATTTGTTACCCACTGATGTCGCAAAAGCCGCTGCTTGCTAAAGATAGTGTTGTCAAGAGACAGAAAGACAATTACTGCAGATTTGAAGAAGGAAATCGCCTGACTCAGAGGTGGATTCTCTTTCCACACCGTAACCCCTCTCCTCCTCCACCTCCCCATCATCTCCCTCAAGCCAGCAACAACTCTTCATAAGGTAAAGTACAATTGAAAACAGTAGAACAAAACATTTATAATAATTACATGTATTATATTACATTATAAAATTTCATACTGATGTTTTTCGGGGGTTATCTTGAGTATGGTTGTCTTGAGATGATATCGGGGCTTTAGTGTCCCCGCGGCCCGGTCCTCGACCAGACCTCCACCCCCAGGAAGCAACCTGTGACAGCTGACTAACACCCAGGTACCTATTTTACTGCTAGGTAACAGGGGCATAGGGTGAAAGAAACTCTGCCTGTTGTTTCTCGCCGGCGCCTGGGATCGAACCCAGGACCACAGGATCACAAGTCCAGCGTGCTGTCCGCTCGGCCGACCGGGTGGAACGGATTAATTTTATTTCCATTATTTTAAATGGGGAAATTCGTTTCGCAAGACGAGCATTTCACATGACGAGCTCGGTGCCGGAACGGATTAAATTCATTAATCAAGGCTCCTCTGTATATAAATATTACAGATAAAGAAAAAATATGATTCATAATGCCTAAATTGTAATCATATTGTAGTTATATACCTGCGTAAGTTTCTCCAATGCTTGTCTGGTCTTCTCAGTTGTGTCTTCTATCTCCTCAATTGATGGCCGCTGGAGATCCGGGTCGTCCTCTGAAGTGATGGCCGAAGGTAAAAGATCTGTGAGTTTGGAGTAAACAATCTAGGAAGAAAAAATATCGCATTAGACTTTCACTTCACAAAGATGTACGAGACGCCTCAAACAAGAACTAGACATGATGATGTTGTTGTTTTAGACTCGGCTACTTGGAACAAAAAGTTCAAAGTAGCACAGGCTATGGTGAGCCCGTAGTGGACATGTAAGAACTAGACAGCATACAATTTGGGTTGATGTATTAATATCATTTAAACTGGAGACCTAGAAGACAAGTACAGTAAACTAATTGGAGTGAGTGACAAGCATTTACTGGTCCACTATGATTTGCTTTGGATGTACAGTATTGACAAAATATAAAGACTTCACAAAAGCTTTCAATAAATGGAGCTCTGATGTAAAAGCACAAAATGCCCACAATATGAGTAACTGGAAATAGAAATCAACTTCCTAACAAACAATAACCAGGGGATAATAGTCAACAAAGCAAATTAACCCCCCCATATCGTGAAAATCTCTACCCTATGGCTACGTGTACTTACCCCAGTACATTGACACTCCCATATCCAACCTAGGTAAGACAAATTATAGTTGTGTATCATGCCGAGTATGGTGATACTAATTTGTTTATGAGATTAATAGCCATAGTGGATCTAACAATTCCAAACTGAAACAAACCAAGTAATTCAGTGATTACAGAAAACGATATAATGTTCAATGAAGAAAAACTCAAGCTTCTGCAATATGGAGGAAATAAACAAGATAAAAAACATACAAATAGTTAGACCGTATCATAGAGGGAACGTAAAACACTGGGAAAACTGCCTGTCAAAAAGGACTTACATTTAAAGAGCATAATATAGTACTGAACTATTCCCAACTGTACAAAAATTTACAGGTTGTATATCAAGAACTTCTTAAAACAAGAAAAGCCAACGATGAAATATGATGAAATTTTATAAAGCACTTATACTCTCCAGGAAGACACAGGGATTTGATAAACCAACGCCAATTACCGAGTTTTAAATCAATTTGTCATTCCCTTCATTGTAGAAGTAGGGAAACTGGGCTAGGCACCCATCCAAATTAATTGTTTAACTTAAATGCTGTATATATTTTTTCATCAGGTTATACAAAAAAGAAGTACAGGTATCTATACAGAATGTGTTATGTCTAGAAGAAATGAATGTCTTCAGTTGTTCATCAACATCATATTCAGGAGCTAGCTTAGATCAAAGTCACTGAGAATACACACTTAAATAATACTTTAACAAGACTTAACAAGGGGTATGCTGAATATCATTGCTGGCTAGTTTTAGATATCCTGTAGATTTGCTATACCATTATATACTAAATTACAATTATACATTAATTACATCATACTTACATGTACATTACATTATAATATGTAATACTAAATTACATTATACACTATACATTAATCTAAAGTTGAATTTTCTTAAAATTAAGCTTCCAGAGTCATTTACATAAATCTATGACACTAGAAGTCCAAGTATCAAGCCCAACAGAACCCTATTTGCCACTTCACTCAACCCAACAAATAGGAAACCTTGTCTTTTGCTACTTGTCAAATAGTCTCTAATCCAGTCCAGTTATCTTTCCCAGGAAATCCAGCCTGTTTCTCAACTTGCAGCTCAGCCTTTTGTGAGGGACAGTGTCAAGGCTTTTTAATAATCTAAGACGATACAATCCTCACATCGTTACACACGGCCCGAAACAATCCTCGTCACGGCCCTTGTGGATTTGCTCGCATCGTTCTCTCTCCTACTATACTTAACGACCTTATAGAAGAGCTCCATGAGGTTGGAAAGGCATCCTTCCTTTTCGTCAACCATGCTGTCTTTCAGTTATAGTAAATCCTTCAAAATGTTCTACTATCATCTTTCAAATTATTTGCTTCCGTATTTCACCTGAGATACAAGTCAATGACAAAGGTCCGTAGTTTAAGGCATATCTATTTGCTTTCTTGAATATAGCTGTAATGTTTGCAGTCCTTTATGTTTCTGGGAATGTATCAATTGCTAGGGTCACATTAGAAACCATTAGTATCTTTAATACCTCTTAATTGCCACATGAAACTCTGGTCTGGTCGTACTGCTTTGCTTACATATAATTATTCCAAATGATTTTTTTACCTGTAGCAACACTTCCCACCCTAGATTGACCTGTAGTAACACTCTCCACCCTAGCCTGACCAGTAGCAACTCTCCACACCCTAGCCTGACCTGAGGTAACACTCCCAACCTCAATCACAAACTAAGCATACAATGTTAAAGTTAAATCAAGAGTTTTAACACTTTCGCGCTATCTGGACGCGCCGGCGCGTTCGGTTTCGTCTAACGCTAACGCATAGTGGACATAAAGTTATGTCAACTTTTAAAATATTTGTATAAAATTCAATTTTTATCCGATTTACTTTGGGTTTGTTTCAAACTGCGCGCCATGAGGCTCTCTTTCTCACCACTAGGCTTCATGGTACAATAAGTTCATGAAAGGTGTGGATAACTTCGATCAAATGGTATTTTGTCCCAAACGGGTTGCAGGTGGGTGACTTTAGCCGTTTATACTGGTAATTCTTCCCCTATATCATGTATTATATGCATATGTCTGTTTAGGGAATTTTATTCCGATCAATATACAACCAAAAATAACTGTGTGCAACAAGTATAAACTTGACAAACATAACAAAAGTAAAAATATTTCGTGTGTGTTTGACGCTCACTGATATGTTCCAGCGTTGTTTTATATTTGTCGTTATTCTAACTTACGCTTTGTTGATATTTTTTACCTATGGGCACATAGAACATTCTATTGCGAACACATTGACATAAAAATGAATGACGTACATAAAAAATTAATGTCATGAGAGTGAAATAAGTATAAACTTTCAAAGCGCCGTGCGTCGTCCCGTCACCGATACCGGAAAACAATTTCACCACTTCCCACACTCTTGCGGGCGGGCTGCATCATTATTCTACGCTTATATTCATATCACCGTGTTGGGAATTTCATTGCGAGTCTATTGATACCAAAATTAACGCTGTAGAACAAGTGTGGAGGTGATTACAATCCCAAGAGTAAAAACATTTTGTTGCTGATGGGCGCTCACGGCGAGTCATCTACGTAGTTATTTATTTGGTGCTGGTATCCCTATATGTTTCGTGACTTATTTTACTGATGTTCTTCTAGAGAATTTTATTGCGAACACGTTGGTACCAAAATGAAATACGTAGCATGAGAACTAAGGTCAGAAGAGTAAAAAGAGTATACACATTTTTGTTTTTACGCTTAAGCGATAAAAACGCAGCGCGCACATTCGGTTGGCTGAGTGACCTTTGCGGAGAGCGCGAAAGTGTTAAATTACTTTTCAGCATATGTACGATAGAATACTGAGGTAAGCGAGTTAGTGCGGTGCATTTGTGACATGTGTTTACTAGTTGTGTTTTTACGGGGGTTGAGCTTTGCTCTTTCGGCCCGCCTCTCAACTGTTTACTAACTACTATTTTTTTTTTTTTTTTTTCTCCACACCACACACACACACACCCCAGGAAGCAGCCCGTGACAGCTGACTAACTCCCAGGTACCTATTTACTGCTAGGTAACAGGGGCATTCAGGGTGAAAGAAACTTTGCCCATTTGTTTTTGCCTCGTGCGGGAATCGAACCCGCGCCACAGAATTACGAATTCTGCGCGCTATCCACCAGGCTACGAGGCCCCCTCGTATGTGCTGAGGTGGTTGTGATAAGTGATGTAGGCGAGAAAGCATAGACAAATCCAGCTGCTGCGAGAAACACCTAACTCCTGTTGCAAAAGCAGAAGACTTAGTAGGACATTAAAGGCCAAGGCTGTAGAAGACTGGAGGTCTAGAGCATCACCCTAGCAGAGTAAATCGAGTCACTGTGCTGTGTCTGGTCACCTCAGCAGTAGTTCTCAGCCTGGTGTTGAAATGTGTGTATTTATATAGTTGGAGAGGAGTGGCATACTTCTGCATACTTCCAGGAAGTATGCAAGGCCAGAGTCCCATGAAGCTGAACCACAGTGTTCCCTAACCAAGTAGTTGTGATAACAGGACTCGGGCAACAGGTGATTTGCCACTGTATTATACTCTATAACTGTATTCTTTAATACTTTGTATTAAACTTAACAAATATTAATAAAATTCTAAATAATTTCACAGAAGACCTATAGTGTATTTTTTTATGTATATTTCTGCACAGGCCCTAAGCATCTGGCTGGTCCACTAAGCGTTGCTTGTTTCTGTTTTACTTGGCAGAGTATGAGTATTTATGACTCTTATGGTAGCTTCAGTAAGATTTTGTCCCACGTGTTTAACAACTTCTTCCGCTCTGTTGAATCTAAGTTGAAATCTTAATGGGTTTGTAACTCTGCACTGTGTTAGATAATGTTCCAGTGATCTCTCGGGCATTTCTCCACAGTGCTGACATTTCCTCTCATCTTCTGGAACATGTAAGCCTATTTCCCATGCACATGGGTATCCAAGCCTGATGCGATGTAAGTGTACTTCTGTTGTTCTACTACTCCCTTTCATCAAACTAAGTGGTTCGTAGTTGGTTGAATTCTTGTACCAACCCGCAGCGCCTGATGTTACAACTGCTGTGTTGTGGTCACTGTACATCTTCTGCATTGCTCTGTTTCTAATTATTTTCTTAATCTGTGATAGACTTCGTGGTATGTAAATGTCTACATTTCTTCTCTTAGTTGTAAGTTTTGCAGCTTCGTCTGCAATGTCATTTCTCATTACAGTATTTCCACCTGACTTGGCACCCAGTTGATAAGTACCCGACAGCCTTGACATTTGAGTGTTTGCATTAGTGATATGACATTTGTGATCAGATGGATGTTATCACTTATGTGTTCCTGTTGCAAGGTTTCAATGGCAGTTATCGAATCTGTACTATGCGAATCTGTGACACTATGTATGATAACATGTTGTCGGTGACGAGTGTATGAATTAATGAGTGACACCCCAGTAAATGTCCTTGCTGTCTTAGAAATAACTGCTGTAATGGTAAGATGAAAAAAGATAATTAAAGGCCATGACTACCACAGACATAATGAATTTAGTATCATGAAATGAAGATTCCAAATTTTTTTATGCCAGGAGAAAATAAAAGAATCCTGAATGGTTAAGGAATGGAATACACAATCATTTATATAAATATTTGTCATATTAAGGCTTAAACATGCACCATGGGTCAAATTAATATGGATATAGACAAAGAAAAAGGTTTTACTTAACAATAATCTCTTACTCTTGGATACTTTAGCATCAATTATGCCATTGTCACAAAAATCATTCCTTACATCTTTATATTAATAAGGGCTATACCCTCCTTGAATAACAATGTGTTGCAGTACATCATAAATCTCACCTTATCTTTAGCATGTCCTTGTCTGGCCAATACATCATATTTTACTTTGCCTTTGTCATCTAACTGAACTGCCAGAGCATTGGAAGTTGACCCCCCTCCACCACCACCACCACCTGTGTCTCCACCTTTGCCCATTCCCAGTGGATATTGGGCTATGTGACATTCTGGAAATGCTCCACCATCTCCAAAATCCTAGAACAGGAAATTCTTATTAGATCTTTCTCAATTTGGTGAACCAATATTACATGCTGTTGTTGCCAGCTTTAATTATATACAATTTAAGGGAATCTAGTAGTCATTAATCAAGAAATAGTTAACTAAAAATAAAAATGCTGTACTGTGTCTCTTGTAACTAGATTTTGCACAAAATTAAAAAGTAAGGTGGAGCTAAAGAGTAACAAAAACATTAAAAAGGGACAAGATAAAAGCAAAATCTGCACCATTGCAAGAATTTGTTAGTGTATAACATTAGCTGGAGAGTAGCAAAGTTACACAAGAATCACCAACTATTTATTGAAATAACAAACCTCCTGAGAACGAGGTAACCATCCTTTTCTGTGGCCATATGGCGGTGCTGCTCGAGACGCCGTAACCAGTGCCTGCTGTTGCTGCTGCTGCTGTTGGTGCCGTCTACGGCGCTCATCACTTTCCCGGTCCCACACCGGTGCACTCACAGGTGGCAAGATGCTACAATAAAATTAACCCAAAATTGCTTTTGTAAGATTAAATAGAAGAGTCTCAAAGTGGAAACAGGGCCGCAAGAAGCAGTAGTTGAACAACGTAACAAGAAATAGCACAAGAAGAGATGAGAGGGCATAGGAATAAGTGCCTTATTAATATATATTAATAAGTGCCTATTAACACTTTCGCGCTCTCGGCGCTCAAAAAAAAACAATACCCCAGATGCTTTCGGCACTTCGCGCGCCTACGCGGTAAGACCGAAAAGTGTACACTCTTTTGACTGTCCTGACAATAATTGAAGGTGCACGTATTTAAATTTGGTATCACTGTGTTCGCAATGAAATTGTCTATAAGAGCATACCTATAAAATGCCGCCCAAGCATAAGGAGTATCAACACCAAATAAAAAACTATGCAGATCACTCGCCGAGAGCGCCAAACAGCAACAAAATGTTTCCACTCTCTTAATGGTTGCGAAGCCTACAGTTGTCCTACATCGCTGATTTTGGTATCATTGGAATCGCAATAACATTCTCTACACGGACATATGCATATGAATGTTTAATATAGGTAATTGCCCACCCGCAAGAGTGTGTGAAGTGGAGAGTAGTTAGCCGCGAGCGCACTGGCGAAAACACGGGGGAAATCATGCTTGGAAAATTTATACGTTTCCTGACCCTACTTTTCTATGTACGTATTTCTTTTTTATACCAATGTGTTAGCAATAAAATTTTCTATAAGATGAACTGTATAACATTTGTACAAAGCATGTGTAAGAGAAGCGCCAAATATAGAACCACGTCACTCAGTATGCGTTCGCGGCAGAAACGAACGCATTGTTTTCGTTCGTTTGATGTTTGTCATGTTTATACTTGTTGAAACATTTTATAATTTGTATGACAGTGATCGCAGTAAAATTCCCTACACAGACATATACATAACACATACAAATATTTCCCACGTGTTGGATATATCAACGGCTAAAGGGAACCCACTGCCACACGCTCGCCACACCCCCAAACATACTTTGTGTATTATTTTTTTTTACTCATAGAAGTTTATGTGATATAATATTCATTCTGGTACCAAAACATTCGCAAATAAATTCCCTACAAAACAAAAGTATCCCCATCCATTTCGGTTAAAAAATGGAATTTATAGAAATATTTTTTCGATGGACGAGAAAACTCGGCTCTTATGCGGAATCGTAAGAGAAAACGGCGACGAGTTATCTCTAATCTAAAGCGCGAAAGTGTTAATATGTATTATTTTTTAGGTTTAGCACTCGACAGTTTTGGGGTGTGAAAACACTTAATCGTTACTGACGTTTACATATTTATTGTCTGGCGCATCATTTTGTCTGGACTCAATCTGAGCTCATACTGCTCCCACCGCTTTTCATAATTTACACGAACAACATTAATTTAATATCAGTGTGACCAGTAATATCAGCAGGTTTGTTACAAACCAGCAGGATGATACAAAGATAGGGTGTGTAGTGAACACTAAAGACCACTCATGACCTGCAAACAGACTTGAGTAAACTTCAATGTTGAGTGGAGAAATGGCAAATGCAGTTCAACATTGATATATACAAATTCCTTAACCTAATTGATGTTTTAAATGTGTTAAAGACATAAACAGGGTACTGAAAATGACAGAAACACGATGTATTGGTTTGGAAAAGGGAAGGATGTGGAATGGGCTGCCAGTTACCTGAATTTACCCAAGGGCCACTAACACACTAGTGGCCTCTACAATAATATTAACATTTTCCTATGAGGACAGGAAACTAACAGCTTGTCAAAGATCCCCCCCATTTGCCCTGATGATTGTCTTCCAGCTGGACTTTAAAATTTAACAGAGTTTTGGCATTTACGGAACAGCGGGTAGGCTGTTCCACGGGTTTATAACACTTATGTGGGCGAAATTCTCAGTCCATCAATGAGACAACCAGTTACACTGAGACAACCAGTGTAACAGGTTTCAAGAATCGACTGGATAGGTATATACGGAAGAGTGAGTGTGGATTTAAATAAAACAGTCTAGTACAGAATTGTGCGGTGCTTCAGAATTCCCATGTTCACCAGCCAGCGTCGGGCCACCTCATACATTCGGCTCTTCGCATTATATAAATAATTATAAATAGCATCACAGCTCGTTATGTGATTTAGGATAGGCGTGTGTATGAGTTAGAGGCGTAGTGATGTGGCCTGATAGTGGAGATGAGGGCCAGGGAGGACTGGAGAGAAGGAGCCGCAATACTCACTCAGCGAGAGACACCATCTTTGTTGACATTGGCCGTGTCCCGCCCCGACCACTTTGCTGGCAATCTCGTAATCCTCTATTATCTTCTTTTGATCCTCATAAATATTTAAATAAATAATACATAACATAAATTGGGTTAATAAAGAATCATTGCTTGAACTAGCCGCAGAGTAATTTATATATAAGGTATTTTGGTTTCGAACGCTTAATAGATTGCGCAGAACTGATGGTTCTTTTCCAGTATCAACTCTTTTCAGTTTTTTAAATGATTTAATATGGTATACAACATTATGTATTTTATGTGATATTATATATGCTTGTATTAAAATACAAAATACTTCAGCTAACACACATAAGCTATATAATTGAGACGCCCTCCGACTGGTAATTATAATAATAATAATAATAATAATAATAATAATAATAATAATAATAATAATAATAATAATAATAATAATAATAATAATAAGTTTAATAATAATAATTTATTTGCAAGTTTTTAGTTAGCAAAATTAGCAAAAGTTAGCAAAATTAGGTATACACAGCAATGTGCTGCTACCCTCTTCTATATGAGATATTACAGTGTAGATCAAGAACTAGCTATAGGTTTAACAATTAGTCCCATCTCAGAGGACGGTTAGTCATACATGGAGTTAGGGGAGATAATACCTGCCTTAATACAAAAACAAACCAACTCTGACTAAACAGCTGCTGGCTATAGGTTCATCTATAAGTACAATTAATGAGTTGGTGAGATTACATAAGTTTTTGTTAAGTTCATTTATTATGCACCCCATACCCATCTTGTGGGCGGTAGTGGAAAGGGTTACAGAGGCACATAATGGGCTCAGGGACTGAACCCCACAATTCATTTAGCTAAGCAAGTTACAATCTTGATGAACTAGTTACAACATTCAATTCACATCGTCACATCAACAATGGGATGTAACAACATAAATTGCAACAGAACAGCAGAAGTAATTTTAACTAAATAAGCTGACTACAATTTTCTTATATATATATATATATATATATATATATATATATATATATATATATATATATATATATATATATATATATATGTCGTACCTAGTAGCCAGAACGCACTTCTCAGCCTACTATGCAAGGCCCGATTTGCCTAATAAGCCAAGTTTTCATGAATTAATTATTTTTCGACTACCTAACCTACCTAACCTAACCTAACCTAACTTTTTCGGCTACCTAACCTAACCTAACCTATAAAGATAGGTTAGGTTAGGTTAGGTAGGGTTGGTTAGGTTCGGTCATATATCTACGTTAATTTTAACTCCAATAAAAAAAATTGTCCTCATACATTATGAAATGGGTAGCTTTATCATTTCATAAGAAAAAAATTAGAGAAAATATATTAATTCAGGAAAACTTGGCTTATTAGGCAAATCGGGCCTTGCATAGTAGGCAGAGAAGTGCGTTCTGGCTACTAGGTACGACATATATATATATATATATATATATATATATATATATATATATATATATATATATATATATATATATATGTCGTACCTAGTAGCCAGAACGCACTTCTCAGCCTACTATGCAAGGCCCGATTTGCCTAATAAGCCAAGTTTTCCTTAATTAATATATTTTCTCTAATTTTTTTCCTATGAAATGATAAAGCTACCCATTTCTTTATATATGAGGTCAATTTTTTTTTATTGGAGTTAAAATTAACGTAGATATATGACCGAACCTAACCAACCCTACCTAACCTAACCTAACCTATCTTTATAGGTTAGGTTAGGTTAGGTAGCCAAAAAAGTTAGGTTAGGTTAGGTTAGGTAGGTTAGGTAGTCGAAAAACAATTAATTCATGAAAACTTGGCTTATTAGGCAAATTCGGCCATGCATAGTAGGCTAAGAAGTGAGTTATGGCTACTAGGTACGACATATATATATATATATATATATATATATATATATATATATATATATATATATATATATATATATATATATATATATATATATGTTTTGTACAATTTTATACATGACAGATATCAGCAGTTATACAAGTTAGTCAATAATCAGTATTGTTTGAAAATAGCAAGACATGGGTTGACATTTAGGAGGTAAGGTAGGTTATATGGAGTTTATTAGATAGTAATTAGTTTTTCTCTTAAACTGGTTGAGGGACAATCTTTGACGTGATTGGGAAGGTCCCTTTTCAATCAAAATTCTACATTCTGGGTCCCTTGATTTGTAGAGCATTTCTAGTTTGATTAAGTCGTACTCTTGGAATATCAAATAGGTATTTGTTTCTGGTGTGGTGCCCATGGGTTCTCTTACAACCTTCTAGGAAGCTTCTAAGGTCAGTATTGACATTACAGTTCAGAGTTTTAAATATATAGAGTACACATGAGAGGATGTGCAGTGACTTAATATCTAACATATGCAAAGATTTTAGTAAGGGTACCGAATGCTGTCTGGGTCCAGAGTTAGATATTGTTCTAATAGCAGCTTTGTTGGGTAATTAGAGGACGTAGATGATTTTGGGTAGTAGAACCCCAAGCACAAATACCATAATTGAGATAAGGATAGATGAGAGAGTAATAGAGCGTCACCAGGGCAGGGCGGCCGGGCGAGGTACATAATAGCTGATCTTAAAAAGAATACCAACAGTTTCAGAAACTTTTTTGTTATATTTAGAATGTGTCCCTGGAAATTCAGCTTGTTATCGATGAGAACACCAAGGAATTTGCCATCAACTTTGTTACTGATCTGGATATTGTTTATTCTTAGATTAATTTAACTTGAGGATTTACTACCAAATAAAATATAGAAAGTTTTGTCAATGTTAAGGGTGAGTTTGTTAGCAGTTGGCCAAAGATGGACATTATTTAGTTCAGTATTCACTGTGACATTAAGGGTAAGAGGGTCGGGCATGAAGGATGTGTCATCCTTCAGGGCATGAAGGATGTGTCATCCTTCAGGGCATGAAGGATGTGTCATCAGCAAATAAGACTGGTTTGAGGTGTTGAGAATAATTTCTTTCTTTATTATGCACCCCATACCCATCCCGTGGGCGGTGGTGTAAAGGATTACAGAGGCACATAATCGGTTCAGGAACTGAACCCTCTAGTTCGTTTAGCTAAGCAAATAACAATCTTTTGACGCTAGTTACAAAATTATTAATGGTACATATACATGTACACATACTCATGCATACATGTACATATACATACGTATACATATATGCATACACATACATATTTAATCACCCACACAAATACACACATCAATAATCTTGTGCCACAAGTGATTCAACAAGAGGCTCACAACAGTCACTATACAAGGCACTTTACATCTATGGTGAGTCACACAGTTACTAGTCTTGCTCCACACCCACCCAACTGGGCGGCAGCTTTACAGTCATATGCTCCACACCCACCCAACTGGGCGGCAGCTTTACAGTCATATGCTCCACACCCACCCAACTGGGCGGCAGCTTTACAGTCATATGCTCCACACCCACCCAACTGGGCGGCAGCTTTAGTCATGTGCTCCACACCCACCCAACTGGGCGGCAGCTTTACAGTCATATGCTCCACACCCACCCAACTGGGCGGCAGCTTTACAGTCATGTGCTCCACACCCACCCAACTGGGCGGCAGCTTTACAGTCATGTGCTCCACACCCACCCAACTGGGCGGCAGCTTTACAGTCATATGCTCCACACCCACCCAACTGGGCGGCAGCTTTACAGTCATGTGCTCCACACCCACCCAACTGGGCGGCAGCTTTAGTCATGTGCTCCACACCCACCCAACTGGGCGGCAGCTTTAGTCATGTGTATACATTACTTACCGTAAGCAAATTTTGGATACTTCGCTAAGATTTCGGGCAGCACATCATTATGAATGAAGTACTTACACATTTCTTGGACACTATTGATGGTGTTATCTCTAAATTCCATAATTTTTTCACATTCCATTATATAATGACGCAAAGTATGCGAATAGTTCTGCTGACAGAGTTTACATTTAGTCAGATCTACATCAGCAGATGTTACAAATTCCCAGAGATACTTGTAGCCGAGCCTAAGCCTAGCAATGGTAACATCTAGAAGTCTGCTAACTTTATTGGATGACCTATAGACGTGCGGTACTTCCTGTATAATAGAATGATGATAGATGGAGTAACTGGTGTGAATTTCACTTTGCCTGAAGTCTCCGAAATTTAATTGATGTTCCCGGAATATTACTGCCCTCAGGCTGCTCAAAGGCAGTCCAAGTTGGTAATCAATTCCCTCTTTACGATCAAAAGTCTTGGCCAACTCATCAGTTCTATCATGCATTCGGAGACCAATATGGGAAGGAATCCACAGGAGACAGACTCTGACTCCATCACTGATTATTTCATTATATCTGTGTCTAGCATCAGAGATAAGCACGTCACAGTTATGCCTTGGGGAGCTGAGGGCAGTCAAGGATGACAAGAAGTCTCTTACAATTAGCGTGTCAACTTTGGATTCATATACGCGCTCGAGTGCAAGGATTATGGCAACCAATTCTCTTTGAAGAGTGGAGGTTATCTTCTTGAGATCTTGAGATGATTTCGGGGCATTAGTGTCCCCGCGGCCCGGTCCTCGACCAGGCCTCCACACCCAGGAAGCAGCCCGTGACAGCTGACTAACACCCAGGTACCTATTTACTGCTTGGTAACAGGGACATAGGGTAAAAGAAACTCTGCCCATTGTTTCTCGCCGGCGCCCGGGATCGAACCCAGGACCACAGAATCACAAGTCCAGCGTGCTGTCCGCTCGGCTCCCAAAGGCCCAGTTACTTAGACGCGCTCCACACTCATAGGAGAAGGAACCATCTCTCCCTGTCACAACCACTGCAATTCCAGCTGCACCATGGGACTGATGCAAGGATCCATCAATGTAAATAATCTGGGAAAGGGAGCACTCTCTGACTAAAGCATCAATTTGGCTTAAGGCATTGTACTTTGCTTCTTGTCGAAGCAAGGCTTATTTTTTAATCAGCTTTTTGGGTGGGAAAGGGGGGGGGGACAGTAATTTGGAAAGGAGTCATCTCCCATGGGGCAGGAAAGTGTTGTTGTTGTCTCTCTTGGTAGAGGTGATGAAAGTTATACATACTGAGCACATTGGCAGTTTCGGTAATCCATTTGGAGGGATGCTGACCTTCAAGGACGAAGGCTTGGAGGGCTTCAGTGCAGGGGTTAGGGTGGGTTAGCCTAAGCATCTTGAGGCATTTGGAAGGTCATTAATGTAGATGAAAAAGAGGAAAGGGCCAAGTATGCTGCCCTGTGGAACACCAATGTTGATGGGTAGGGTGGGAGCAATGGAATTATTCACAGAAAGATATGGAGCCTGTAAGTAAGGTAAGACTGAAGATATTGGAGGGAGTGACCTCTGACTGTAATGATGTAATTTAAGGAGAAAGTTTTGGTGGTTAACAGTGTCAAAAGCCTAATGTAGGTCCACAAATAACCCAACAGGGAACTCATTTTTATCAAGAACTGCATGTATCAAGTTAATCATACTAATAAGTGCATCGTTAGTGTTTTTTTGGGGGTCTGAAGCCATATTGATAAGAACTAAGTATATTGTGTTTGGTTAGATAAGAGTAAAATTAAGCTGCTTGTAGATTAGTTTTTCAAATATTTTTGACAAGTTTGACAGAATTGATATAGGTCTGAAATTGTTAACATCAGTGAGATCACCACATTTATGGACTGGGGTTACTCTAGCTTTTTTAGAATATCTGGAAAGGTTTGGAGTTCAAGTGACTTGTTGTAGAGCAATGCAATGGCAGTAGCTAAAATCTGGAGGCTTTTTTTGTAAATTAGAGTTGGTATCTCAGCAAGGCTCCATGTTTTCTTAATGCGAAGCGCTGCGTGAGTATTTTACCACTACGCTACGGGCACTGCTTATTGAAGATTAAGCCACTACAAGAGATGGCACCGGCATGAATAGCCCCGTAGATGGTAGATGTTTGGAGTGAATGTGGTCTTTGGTCGTGTAACGTCTTGAAGTGTCTCGGGGTCTCTGGAATTGGATGATTGATTGATTGATAAAGATTAAGCCACCCAAGAGGTGGCACGGGTATGAATATCCCGGGTATAAGTGGTAGTGGATGATGACTCGCTGTTGACTGGTCATGTTACCAGCCTTAACTTCACCTGACCATCATTTACTAGTTTGGGAAGAGGTATTAACTGTAACTAGTTGTACACTTGGGAATTGTAATTAGTGGACCAAGAATCAGTGTAGGACTTTTAGGAATGTGGGAGACTTAGAGAGAGAGGTTATGTAGAAGTAACAGATCCATCTCATTACCTACACATAAGGTAAAGAGAGTTTGGAGCAAGTATATTAGAGAGTTGCTACAGCACATTCATCACAGCTTTTGGCATCGTTTTGGCCAGTCAGGTTCTGCATGAAGCCCAAGTCCATGTCCGATACCGCCTCGTACTCATGCTCTGACATGCGTGAGTGTGCCCTCGGCATGTCCTCACGGGTCACCAGGTGAGAGAGAGATACTGGACGGGGCAGGGGCGTCTGCAGGGGCGCCTGTAGGGGCGCCTGTAGGGGCGCCTGCAGGGACACCATCGAGCAGGGATCCGTGACGTAGCACCCGGACACGACCTGGGGATGTTCACTAAGGCCCGGGTATATTAGACTGCTCTTGTTCCTTTTTTTCGTCGTGCTGTGATGATATCGATTCTTACACAGGAGGAGGACCAGGATGCAGCAGCACACGGCCAGGACGACGGCCAGTCCTCGCCAGGAGACTAGGTACGAACCGTCTTCTGTAACGAAACCCAAGTCAATATATATTAGAACTAGAATTATGAACCACCAAAGTTAGAGTATATAAAGCGAGACTGCGCAGAAGGCGACTAAGATGCTTAGGATAATGGCTTACATTATAAAAACAGCCGAGAATTCGTTTGGAAAACACTATGGATAATAAAACCCACATTTCAGACTTCATGAGCGTCGCTGGTTATAACAATACGAACTGATCATACGCGTTCAAAAATATGTGAAAAAATTATCAAGAAAAGAAGATAGACAATAAGGCCCACCTGTGACAGATGTGGTGGAGTGTGGGGGAGACACACTTAAGGGTGACCCCACCTGTGTCCACCCCCACCACCACCACCACCACCACTACCACCACACTCCCGCCACACTCCACCACCACCACACTCCCGCCACACTCCACCGGATGCTCACCACCACCAACAGCAACCTGCAAATACAACAAAATATATAAGCTACATTATAATTAGGAGTCCTTGAAGAAATGTTCACATTGTTATCATTGTAATGTTATCTAGCAGTTAGATCTGACGCCTGACCTTCTGATACTTGACCCTACAGACACCTGACCCTCCTGATACGACCCTCCTGATACCTGACCCTCCTGACACTCTTGATACTTGACCCTCCTGACACCTGACCCTCCTGACACTCTTGATACTTGACCCTCCTGACACCTGACCCTACAGACACCTGACCTTCTGATACTTGACCCTACTGACACCAGACCCTACTGACACCAGACCCTACTGACACGTGACCCTCCTGACACTCTTGATACTTGACCCTCCTGACACCTGACCCTCCTGATACGACCCTCCTGACACCTGACCCTCCTGACACCTGACCCTCCTGATACGACCCTCCTGATACCTGACCCTCCTGACACCTGACCCTCCTGATACGACCCTCCTGATACCTGACCCTCCTGACACCTGACCCTCCTGATACCTGACCCTCCTGATACGACCCTCCTGACACCTGACCCTCCTGACACTCTTGATATTTGACCCTCCTGACACCTGACCCTCCTGATACCCGACCCTGCTGACACCTGACCCTCCTGACACCTGACCCTCCTGACACCTGACCCTCCTGACACCTGACCCTCCTGATACCTGACCCTCCTGATACCTGACACCTGACCCTCCTGATACCTGACCCTCCTGACACCTGACCCTCCTGATACCTGACCCTCCTGACACCTGACCCTCCTGATACGACCCTCCTGATACCTGACCCTCCTGATACGACCCTCCTGATACGACCCTCCTGATACCTGACCCTCCTGATACCTGACCCTCCTGATACGACCCTCCTGACACCTGACCCTCCTGACACCTGACCCTCCTGATACCTGACCCTCCTGATACCTGACCCTCCTGACACCAGACCCTCCTGATACGACCCTCCTGATACCTGACCCTCCTGACACCTGACCCTCCTGACACCAGACCCTCCTGATACGACCCTCCTGATACCTGACCCTCCTGACACCTGACCCTCCTGACACCAGACCCTCCTGATACGACCCTCCTGATACCTGACCCTCCTGATACCTGACCCTCCTGACACCTGACCCTCCTGACACCTGACCCTCCTGATACCTGACCTTCTGATACTTGACCCTACTGACACCTGACCCTACAGACACCAGACCCTCCTGATACGACCCTCCTGATACCTGACCCTCCTGATACCTGACCCTCCTGACACCTGACCCTCCTGATACCTGACCTTCTGATACTTGACCCTCCTGATACCTGACCTTCTGATACTTGACCCTACTGACACCTGACCCTACAGACACCAGACCCTCCTGATACGACCCTCCTGATACCTGACCCTCCTGATACCTGACCCTCCTGACACCTGACCCTCCTGACACCTGACCCTCCTGATACCTGACCTTCTGATACTTGACCCTACTGACACCTGACCCTACAGATACCTGACCCTCCTGACACTCTTGATACTTGACCCTCCTGACACCTGACCCTTCTGATACTTGACCCTCCTGACACCTGACCCTCCCTCAACAGCTGGCATAGTCAAGAACAGGTGTGTGACAATGCAGGAGTGACTACATATGTGAGTGAGCATCAACTCTGACACTTACGGGCTATTCATGCCCATGCCACCTTGGGTGGCTTAACCTTCATCAATCAATCAATCGTTGACAACTGATCTACAAAAGTGTGGACTTTCTTAGCGTGAGACCCTGACACACTGAGCGGACAGTGATAGTGAATTGAATTGAAAACCTGTCCAACTTTTGCGTCATTCAAAAACAATACTAAAAAGTACCTAATTTCATCTTCATAGTTTTTTACCTTTTGCTTTAAAATTGCACTGTTTCTATACCTTAACCAACAAGGTTTGAGTGTGGCGCTGTTGGACGCGCCTGAAGGAGTATGTGGAGCTGGGGCTCAGGGGTGTGGAGCTGGGGGTCAGGGGTGTGGAGCTGGGGGTCAGGGGTGTGGAGCTGTGTGTGCTGGGGTTGAGAGAGCTGCAGGAGGACTGGTAGGCGCCGCCACAGCCCAGGGAGACCCGGGCAGCGCCGGAGACCTGGAGGATACAGGTTCCTGTCCACCTCCGTCAGCGTGTTGATGGTGCAGTCTGGTGTGAGGACCACCAAAGTCTTCATCAAACTCAGTCATCAGAAATAACACAATACTCTTATTCAAACTATGAAATTGTGGTCAAAATACAACCCAAAAAGCATACAGCAATCACATGAATAATGTACAACCCGGAGAAATTGTAGATCTAATTGTCTTTTTATCTTTTCTTTCACCTCAAGACCGGTTTTCCAGGTTTTCCCGAGAATTCAAAATTCAAATTAAAAAAATGCAAAATTCAAGAAGATTATCACTACCCAGCTATCAACCAACTGCTCCCTTCAGATTTAATGTTTTTTCTTGCATGCATCAAATACAAAATTTAAGACCATTTATGATAATTGTACACATTTTTGACAGCGTAAAAATCTATTTTGATATCGAATACGAAATAATTAGTCTATTGCATTCAATAAAACCCGAAGATGAGAGCCCTACATGTGCTCTTTCAATACAAGATGTCACTTACTTAAGAAGCAGGTTAAGTTGACTTTATATAAAGTGTGGAGGGTCCAGGTGAGAGTGAAGGGGTCATCATCCACTAGGAGCGGTCCCTGGGACAGTTGAGTGTAGTAGTGGCGGCCAGTGAAGTCCTCCACCACCATCACCATCACCAGTGACCTCCTCACCTCCACGATGTCTACCCACAGACTCTTCGTCGCCGCACTGTTGTACATTATGGGGGTGTTTGTGTGGTGTGGGGGGCTGGTGGTGTGGTGTGGAGGGCTGGTGTGTGGTGTGGAAGGCTGGTGGTGTGGTGTGGAGGGCTGGTGGTGTGGTGTGGAGGGCTGGTGGTGTGGTGTGGGGGGCTGGTGGTGTGGTGTGTAGGGCTGGTGGTGTGGTGTGGGGGGCTGGTGGTGTGGTGTGGGGGGCTGGTGGTGTGGTGTGTAGGGCTGGTGGTGTGGTGTGGAGGGTTGGTGGTGTGGTGTGGAGGGTTGGTGGTGTGGTGTGGAGGGCTGGTGGTGTGGTGTGGGGGGCTGGTGGTGTGGTGTGTAGGGCTGGTGGTGTGGTGTGGGGGGCTGGTGGTGTGGTGTGTAGGGCTGGTGGTGTGGTGTGTAGGGCTGGTGGTGTGGTGTGTAGGGCTGGTGGTGTGGTGTGGAGGGCTGGTGGTGTGGTGTGTAGGGCTGGTGTGGTGTGTAGGGCTGGTGTGGTGTGGAGGGCTGGTGGTGTGGTGTGTAGGGCTGGTGGTGTGGTGTGTAGGGCTGGTGTGGTGTGTAGGGCTGGTGGTGTGGTGTGTAGGGCTGGTGTGGTGTGTAGGGCTGGTGGTGTGGTGTGTAGGGCTGGTGGTGTGGTGTGTAGGGCTGGTGGTGTGGTGTGTAGGGCTGGTGTGTTGTGGAGGGCTGGTGTGGTGTGGAGGGCTGGTGTGGTGTGTAGGGCTGGTGGTGTGGTGTGTAGGGCTGGTGGTGTGGTGTGTAGGGCTGGTGGTGTGTTGTGTAGGGCTGGTGGTGTGGTGTGTAGGGCTGGTGGTGTGGTGTGGAGGGCTGGTGGTGTGTTGTGGAGGGCTGGTGTGGTGTGGAGGGCTGGTGGTGTGGTGTGGAGGGCTGGTGGTGTGGTGTGGAGGGCTGGTGGTGTGGTGTGGAGGGCTGGTGGTGTGGTGTGGAGGGCTGGTGGTGTGTTGTGGAGGGCTGGTGGTGTGGTGTGGAGGGCTGGTGGTGTGGTGTGTAGGGCTGGTGGTGTGTTGTGGAGGGCTGGTGGTGTGGTGTGTAGGGCTGTTGTGGTGTGTAGGGCTGGTGGTGTGTTGTGTAGGGTTGGTGGTGTGGTGTGTAGGGCTGGTGGTGTGGTGTGTAGGGCTGGTGGTGTGGTGTGGAGGGCTGGTGGTGTGGTGTGTAGGGCTGGTGGTGTGTTGTGTAGGGCTGGTGGTGTGTTGTGGTAGGGCTGGTGGTGTGGTGTGTAGGGCTGGTGGTGTGGTGTGTAGGGCTGGTGGTGTGGTGTGTAGGGCTGGTGGTGTGTTGTGTTGGGCTGGTGGTGTGGTGTGGAGGGCTGGTGGTGTGGTGTGTAGGGCTGGTGGTGTGTTGTGGAGGGCTGGTGGTGTGGTGTGTAGGGCTGGTGGTGTGTTGTGTTGGGCTGGTGGTGTGGTGTGGAGGGCTGGTGGTGTGGTGTGTAGGGCTGGTGGTGTGGTGTGTAGGGCTGGTGGTGTGTTGTGTAGGGCTGGTGGTGTGTTGTGGAGGGCTGGTGGTGTGTTGTGGAGGGCTGGTGGTGTGGTGTGGAGGGCTGGTGGTGTGGTGTGTAGGGCTGGTGGTGTGGTGTGGAGGGCTGGTGGTGTGGTGTGTAGGGCTGGTGGTGTGTTGTGGAGGGCTGGTGGTGTGGTGTGTAGGGCTGGTGGTGTGTTGTGGAGGGCTGGTGGTGTGGTGTGTAGGGCTGGTGGTGTGTTGTGGAGGGCTGGTGTGGTGTGTAGGGCTGGTGGTGTGTTGTGGAGGGCTGGTGGTGTGTTGTGGAGGGCTGGTGGTGTGTTGTGGAGGGCTGGTGTGGTGTGTAGGGCTGGTGGTGTGTTGTGGAGGGCTGGTGTGGTGTGTAGGGCTGGTGGTGTGTTGTGGAGGGCTGGTGGTGTGTTGTGGAGGGCTGGTGTGGTGTGTAGGGCTGGTGGTGTGTTGTGGAGGGCTGGTGGTGTGTTGTGGAGGGCTGGTGTGGTGTGTAGGGCTGGTGGTGTGTTGTGGAGGGCTGGTGTGGTGTGTAGGGCTGGTGGTGTGTTGTGGAGGGCTGGTGGTGTGTTGTGGAGGGCTGGTGGTGTGGTGTGTCGGGCTGGTGGTGTGGTGTGGAGGGCTGGTGGTGTGTTGTGGAGGGCTGGTGGTGTGGTGTGTAGGGCTGGTGGTGTGTTGTGGAGGGCTGGTGTGGTGTGGAGGGCTGGTGGTGTGTTGTGGAGGGCTGGCGGTGTGGTGTGTAGGGCTGGTGGTGTGGTGTGGAGGGCTGGTGGTGTGTTGTGGAGGGCTGGTGTGGTGTGTAGGGCTGGTGGTGTGGTGTGTAGGGCTGGTGTGGTGTGTAGGGTTGGTGTGGTGTGTAGGGCTGGTGGTGTGGTTTGTAGGGCTGGTGGTGTGGTGTGGAGGGTTCGTGGTGTGGTGTGGAGGGCTGGTGGTGTGGTGTGGAGGAGTGGAGTGTGAAGCAGGTGTAGTGGTGCAGATGGAGCTGTAACGAGTAACAAAGGTGACGAAACAGTCTGTAGAATTCTTCGTACAATGGAGGCTTAAATTAAGGGTGAACGTACAGGAATGTTTGGCAGGGCTCACGGTGGCCAAAGTCAGGCTCGCGTTCAAGGCGCCCATGTTGTCTAAAGACTCCTCCAAATGCACTCTCAGTGTTGTCCACACCTTCCATTTTGACTCGCCTTCCTCCATAACTGAAGGTAAATTAAGAGCTCGATAATAAGCTTAGTTATATAATACTAGGCTATTAGATCAATTAGTGATTTATCTGATATCAGTTAAATCTGCAAGTGCGCAATACCCATGTCACTAAGCACGCAGCTGGGCCCAGATTCACGAAGCAGTTACGCTAGTACTTACGAACGTGTACATCTTTCCTCGAATCTTTGACGGCTTTTGTTACATTTATTAAACAATTTACAAACACGAAAACTTCCCATTCAACTGTTGTTATTGTTATAAACAGCCTCCTGGTCCTTCGGAGCTCATTAACTGTTTAATAATTATAAACAAAGCCGTCAAAGATTGAGAAAAGATGTACAGATTCGTAAGTGCTTGCGTAACTGCTTCGTGAATCTGGCTCCTGGACCCTATCCCCCTCTATGAAGCACTCCAGAGATGTCTATGGTTATCTTACCGTTGGTGGTGCCGGCTCCTGCTGCGGTGGCGACATCCTGGAGCAGTAGCAGCAGGAGGCAGCAGACGGGGCCAACAGCCACCATCACTCCTCGCCACCGTAGCCTACACCATAAGTTTAGATTCAGGAAAGACTTAGGGTAAATACTAATTCGGTAACAGGGTTGTTGATTTGTGGAGCCAATTACCGCGTAACGTGGTAGAGGTGGAGTCTCTTGATTGTTTCAAACAGTGGGTTGGACATGTAATGAGTAGAATTGTGTGGTTATAAATGGGCGCTGCCTCGTATGAGCCAATAGGCTTTCTGCAGTTACCTTTATTCTTCTTATACTACACCTACAAAATAAAGAAACAATCATCGTAAGTACATGGAATAAATAACAAAATATTATACTGGATACAATAATGGTTACAACAGAAACCTGAAGGTCGTCTTAAATGGAACAGAATCTCACTGGAAAAATGTGAATGGAGTACCGCGCAGGTTCCATTTTAGGCCTAACTATTATTCTTATATACGTCAATGACATTGATGAGAAAATATCAAAGTAGTACTCTTTATAATGCTATTATAGTACTCTTATATTATAGTGCTATTATGTAGTACTCTTTATAACTTTATAAGAATTATAACTATATAATTTATTATTATCACGATGTTACCTTACACATAGTCGCTAATATTATATTCAGTAATTATGCTAGCTCTCAAATTACTCCATTTTTATCATTCCACAATTCAGTAATCTTTCATCTACCCTTTCAACAACCTTCAACGGGTAATTATGAGATAAAAGCATGAAGGCACTAAACCTATAGGGCTACATAGAAAGGATTTGATAAGCCAAAGTTAGCATGGGAGGGTACGGTGCCTAGCCTCTTGAGCAATGATGTACACCAACGTCAAGAAACTGTCGTACTAAAGTGCTCTTATCCTGACCTACCAGAGAACCCAAAACAGAAAACGGGACAGTATGTCACTTTCGCAAGCCGCGTCCATTTTCTAGTACGGGATTTCTGGCCTTAGGGGAAAGAGTACCAATGATGCCATTATTAGTCTGCTTAATATAATCTACTCAGCCCTTGGCAGAAATGAGTTCCCAATCGGTCTCTTCATTGACCTGAGAAAGGCCTTTGATACTGTTAACTATAACTACCTCTTACTTAAACTTCCCCACTATAGGTATTCCGAGGTTTTGCTCTGAACTACATTCGTTCCTATCTTAGTGATAGACACCAATATGTAGCCATCAGTAGTATAGCCTCTCCCACTCTACCATTAACAGTAGGAGTTCCACATGGCAGTATCTTGGGACCTCTCTTATTTCTTATATACATCAATGATTTGACAAATATTTCTAACATTATTAAACGTATGCTATTTGCTGACGATACTACCTTTTCTACCTTCATCTATTCTGAACCCAACCCCCACACACTAAATGATGTTGTAAACAGTGAATTAAAAAAAATTAACTCATGTATGTCAACCAACAAACTCACACTAAACATTGAAAAAACCTACTACGTCTTATTTGGTAGTAAATCATCGAATCAAATTCAACTTCAGATGGACAATTCAACTTCAGATGGACAATTCAACTTTAGATGGACAATGATAACATAAACAATAAAAATAAGGGAAAGTTCCTTGGCCTATACATAGACGAAAGACTCAACTTCAGCACCTACATACAACATTTTTTTTTTAGATATATACAAGAGTTGCTACATTCTTGTACAGCCACTAGTACGCGTAGCGTTTCGGGCAGGTCCTTAATCCTATGGTCCCTGGAATACGATCCCCGCCGCGAAGAATCCTTGTTACAACCAAGTACACATTTTACTGTTGAGTTAAACAGAGGCTACAGTTAAGGAATTTGCGCCCAGTAAATCCTCCCCGGCCAGGATACGAACCCATGACAAAGCGCTCGCATTGGCAAAAAAAATCTGAAACGGTTGTCATACTCTCTAAAATCAGATATAATTTTCCCGACTCTGCTCTCCTCTCATTATATATACTACGCACTAATCTATCCCAATCTTACTTACGGTATTGGTACATGGAGTTCAACCACTGCAAATTACCTCAAGCCTATCATCACTCAGCAAAAATCTGCTATCAGAACTATAACAAACTTCTGTCTTCAGACAACACAAAGCCCCTCTGTTTAAGTCCCTTAACATGATAAACATACACTCACTCCACACATTCTCGTGTGCTATCTACATGTACAAAATCTTGTTCCTAAATGCTAATCTTGATCTGAACTTTTCCTTGATCAGTGTAATATAACCCCTGAGCACCACACTAGAAATAAATATATCTTTGATATCCCCAGAGTCAGACTAAATCTGTGCAAACAATCTATGCAAATAAAAGGGCCCAGTCTATGGAACTCACTCCCTAATGAATTAAAAAATTGTCCAACATATGCCTTATTAAGAAATAAAGCCAAAAAGTACCTAATTTCATCATTATAGTTTCCTACCTTGTGTTTCAAACTCACACTGTATCTTGTACTACCCACTTCTCCAATATTAGTACTTAAGACATATATATTTACCAGCGTAATCACCTCTGTCAACTTATATTGCAGTTATATGTTGATATAAAATTTTTCTACAATGTGGCTTTTCATCTTACCTGTTATGTTAGATTAAGGACTTATCCGCCATGCACATTACTGGCTTTACAAGAATGTACAAATACCAGTCTTATGTAACCTCACAACCCATTTCACCTTCTTGTGAATACAATTATTAAATAAGGTAGAGTATACGACAAAATGCGACGTTCTACTAGGAAGGCAGCTAGGCTCACCCTGCAGGAAGCGAGGCTTTCCCTCCACCGTCTCGGTAGACGGACAGCAATGTGTTCCATGAACCAACTAATCTAAATCAAATGTTTCTTACGGGAGGTAATAATGCAGCAGAAGTGTGTTGACCAAACCACACACTAGAAGATGAAGAGTGTCAAGACTACGCCACCACTATGGCGTCCAGTCGCACCCCTGCTAACACTCAGGACCCTGCTAGCACTCAGGACCTGTTAGAACTCAGGACCTGCTAGCACTCAGGACCCTGCTACCACTCAGGACCCTGCCAGCACTCAGGACCTGCTAGCACTCAGGACCCTGCTACCACTCAGGACCCTGCCAGCACTCAGGACCCTGCCAGCACTCACTACCACCACATCCTTATCTCTCTTATCTTCCTCTCGCCTCCTCTTCATCCGGGACTCCTTTTTTATTTGGGAGTTTCCGTGTAGAAATAAATGCCTGAGCAAGTGGTCCTGCGTACAGGTCCTGTATGTATACTGCTGTATGTATGCTGCACAGGTGGTCCTGTATGTATACTGTACAGGTGGTCCTGTATGTATACTGCACAGGTGGACCTGTATATATACTGTACAGGTGGTCAATGTATTGTACATATACTGTGCAGGTGATCCATATGTCTTGTATACTGCATTCGAAATTCATGTGGTATACTGCACAGGTGGTCCTGTGTGTTGTATACTGTGAAGATGGTCACCTGAGGTTCACCTGAGGGCCACTATCTCTCCTTTCTTCTTGACACACCTGGGCCCAGACTGAAGGACTATACTCCTGTTAGCAGGCTGAAGGCTATCTCTTCCCATAGATCTAGGCAACTGTAGCGAGTAAGCCTTGTACTCGCTCCAATCCCTCATTACCTTAATGACAAACTAATTAGCACTACTTATGACTACTCAAATCCTTTCCCTAATTACAGGTAACACTCTTTTTCATCCTGTTGGAGGAAGCTGAGGTGTAGTCACCAAATATAAGCAAGCTTGAAGTGAATAGTCAAGCTCCACCGCTCCTGTGCCAGGTAAGTTCACTACGGGCTCTCCATAGCCCGTGCTACTTGCCCCGCTCCTGTGCCAGGTAAGTTACGGGCTCACCATAGCCCGTGCTACTTGGAACTTATTCCGAGTAGCTGAATCTATAACAACAACAACATGAATAGCCAACAGAACAAATTTCCACAGTCAAGAATGTAGCACTCAGCGTATGCAGTTTTAATCGACCCCAAGACGCCACAGCTTCGACACAGAGAAGACAGCAGACTGTGACCGCATCCAGCTACAACGCTCTCGCTCCCCATCGAGTATAGACACTCAAGATTCCCCATCGAGCCGCGACGGGAGACATCTCCCGTCACGCAGGGTGCAGTCGCACCTCCACAGATCTCCAGTATCATCTATTGATACTGGAAATGGCTCAAAAGGGCCACCACTTATGGGCTATTCATGCCCAAGCCACCTTTTGGGTGGCTTAATCTTCTCTCTCTCTCATCGAGCCGCCGCGCTCTCCCACATAGAGCTCCATGACTCCGGCCTCACTCGGCTCTCTGCTCTGCTCCAAGCTCCGTCTCAACGTCTACAACGCTGATGTATCCAAGACTACTAAATAAATATGAAACCCACTAAACACTGTGTATGTGAAGGATACTAGGGAAAGGATAGGTCCATTAAAAACTGAGACAGGTCAAATAACAGATAGTGATGAAGAGATGAGTAGTATTTTTAATAAATATTTTGTATCTGTATTTACTAAAGAGGAACTTAACAATATGCCTTCAGCTGAACAAGTCTATGTGGGTGGGGACGAGGACAGGTTGACGAGTTTAGCAGTTACCAGGGAGGATGTTCTTAAACAAATAGTAAAACTCAAACCAAACAAATCCCCAGGGCCGGATGAAGTGTTTGCCAGGGTGCTTAAAGAATGCAAAGAGGAGCTTTGTGACCCACTGTCAACCATATTTAATAAATCAATAGAGTCAGGCAGAGTGCCAGAGTTTTGGAAAGTTGCTAATGTGATACCAGTTTTTAAGAAAGGAGATAGATCACTTGCGTCTAACTATCGACCAATTAGCCTAACGTCTATTGTGGGAAAGTTACTCGAATCTATAATAGCAAATAAAATTCGTCTTCATCTTGAAAAACATAAATTAATAATTGAGTCTCAACATGGTTTTATAAATGGCCGTTCATGTTTAACAAATTTGTTATCTTTTTATTCTAGCATTGTTGAGGCAGTTGATAGTGGTAAGGATTGCGATGTTGTATACCTTGACTTTAGCAAAGCTTTTGATACAGTGCCACATGAAAGACTGATTAAAAAAATAGAGTCTCATGGTATTGGGGGTGCTATATTAAGCTGGATTAGGGCATGGCTATACCAAAGGAAACAGAGAGTTAGTATAAATGGAATCAAGTCAGAGTGGGAAAATGTTGTAAGTGGAGTGCCTCAAGGCTCTGTCCTGGGACCTCTGTTGTTTATAATATATATAAATGATTTAGATTCAGGTTTGAGTAGCAACATTTGCAAATTTGCCGATGATACGAAAATCGGTAGGGAAATTAATTCGGAGGAGGACTCACTATCACTTCAAGTTGATCTAGATAGGGTTTTGAAATGGTCAAAGGATTGGCAGATGCAGTTTAATGCTGATAAATGTAAAGTTCTGAGGTTAGGTAATGATGATAGAGTTACAAGATACGAGCTAGATGGTGTTGTGATTGCGAAGTCGGATTGCGAAAGGGATCTGGGAGTTATGATTAGTAAGAATTTAAAACAAAAGGATCAATGCATAAATGTTCGTAATAAGGCAAATCGGACACTTGGATTTATTAATCGCAGCGTTAGTAACAAGACACCTGGTGTGGTTCTCAAGCTATATCTTGCTCTAGTTAGGCCCCATTTAGATTATGCAGTTCAGTTTTGGTCGCCATATTATAGAATGGATATAAATTCACTTGAACGTGTCCAGCGTAGGATGACTAAGTTAATTCCCCAAATTAGAAATCTTTCATATGAAGAAAGATTAACAAAGCTTAAGTTGCATTCACTGGAAAGGCGAAGAGTTAGGGGTGACATGATAGAGGTTTACAAGTGGATGAATGGACATAACCGGGGGGATATTAATAGGGTATTAAAAGTATCAACACAGGACAGAACACGAAACAATGGATATAAATTGGATAAGTTTAGATTTAGGAAAGACTTGGGTAAATACTGGTTCAGTAACAGGGTTGTTGATTTGTGGAACCAATTGCCGCGTAACATTGTGGAGGTGGGGTCCCTCGATTGTTTCAAGCACGGGTTGGACAAGTATATGAGTGGGATTGGGTGGTTATAGAATAGGAGCTGCCTCGTATGGGCCAATAGGCCTTCTGCAGTTACCTTTGTTCTTATGTTCTTATGTTCTTATGTAATCTACTCAACAACGTAACATAAACGTACGTTACACAACTTTTACTCTACTAGATTTTCTTGGAACGCGACCTGCCAATCGGTTACCAAGCAGGTAATTCAAGTTCAAGTATGTTTATTGAGATAAGCAATAAATACATCTCAAAGGGATAGAGTAGCTTAGGCTATTTCTACCCCCCTCTACTTCAAGTCCCTCAAGGGGCGCACAAATTCAGTGAGTACAAATAGACATATAACAGTACAAGAATCCCATTTAACATTGCATACAGCAAGTACAGCATATAATTGTTACATTCTTGAGGCAAAATTCTTGTAGCTCCTAAGTATACTGTCTATTACACCATTATCACACATCCAAACAATTTGATGTGGTACACTATTTATTTCCTTATTTCTATATTTTTCAATAAGGTGACACTCTAATACATAATGTTCTAAGGTGTGGGCGTGCGGCATACTACATAATTTACACTCCTAATCTTTTTCACTGACATCGACACCGTATTGCCAGATATATTTGTATCCTAATCGTAATCTCATGTAAATTGAATCCTTCCAAGTAGACTTTCCTTTACCATAAGTGAAGGACGAATTTGTATTTATTATTGAATAATTCTTAAGTGTGTTACTACTGTCCATCATTGCCATTCTCTTTATCATTTCTTCACCCTCCTGAATCACCTTGAGTCTTGTTTTTATTTGTTTCAAGGTTAACTGACATACAACATCAACAAGAGTTTTTTCAGTGGCTCTCTTCGCTATGTCATCAACTACCTCATTCAACAGTATTCCCACATGTGAAGGGATCCACATGAATCTTACTTTATACCCAGTTTTTTCTAGTCTCTTAACATTCTCTCTACACTCTATCACAATATTCTGATATACTGGGCGTCTGCTATTTAAAGACTCTAACGTTCCTCTGCTGTCAATAAAGAAGCAGGCATTTTTACCACATTTGACTACTTCCTATAATCCTGCTAATACTCCTTGGAGTTCAGCCTGCGTGGAAGAGACATTGTCAGTTAAGCGGCGTCCAATAACAGTATCTACAGTGCCGATGTCAGTGTACTCCCTGATCAAGACGCCACATCCTGCCTTCCCATCCCTAGCTACTGACCCATCACAATATACATGTAGAGTGTTTTCCGTAGGCAGTTTTCTAATTATACAATCATATGTTGCCCTCAGCTCTCCTATTTCATACATACTTTTTTTCTTATGCAAGGGAGTAATTACTACATCTACATTACAATCCTCCCATGGTGGTGTAAATTTTCTCTTGGGCACAGCAATACACTCTGTAATAACATCATACTTTATAACATTATGACATAATTTATTCATATATACTCTCTTCTTCATCATACACTGTTCACTACTTCCCACCTTTTGAACCGAGAGGATTAATTCATTAGCTCCCCCACCTCTCATTAATCTAATGGCAGAGGCTACATTTATCTCTGAAATTCTATCCCCAATACTCTGCAGATTCAACTCCATGTTGAGGGACTTGAACAGAGGGGCTGTGAGTTAGGTTCTTTTAATTGCCTTATACAATTAAACGAATAAAAAGGTTTTCGTGCCTTAACATCTTTATATTAGGATAATCACGACATATCTGCATTACAATCAGTGTGTAATTCCGGTTTTGGCCTCCACCGCCTTCTCACTTGTTCCCTTGTAACTCACTTCTAACACTTATATGCTGTGCTTCCTATTTCAACCTGCTATGTTAAATGGGATTCTTGTATTGTGATTTGTGTATTTGTACTCACTGAATTTGTGCGCCCCTTGAGGGACTTGAAGTAGAGGGGGGTAGAAATAGCCTAAGCTACTCTATCCCTTTGAGATGTATTTTTTTATTGTCTCAATAAACATACTTGAACTTGAAGTGGACTTAAATGTTTTTTTCGTCAGCTTCTTTCCATAGTTTCCGAGCTGTTTTCTTTACCGTGTATGTTGTAATAAACTATTCCTATATTTACAGTTGTTTCTCCCTGTGAAGATTATTGATTGATTGATGAAGATTAAGCCACCCAAAAGGTGGCACGGGCATAAATAGCCCGTAAGTGGTGGCCATTTTAAGCCATTACCAGTATCAGGAGCTGATACTGGAGATCTGTGGAGGTGCGAATGCACCCTGCATGACGGGAGATGTCTCCCTTGTGAATGTGTTTAAGATGAAGATGAAGCCACACAAAAGGTGGCACAGGCATGAATAGCTCGTAAGTGGTGGCCCTTTTGAGCCATCACCAGTATCAATAGATGATACTGGAGATCTGTGGAGGTGCGACTGCACCCTGCGTGACGGGAGATATCTCCCGGACCAAGTGGTGACCAGATGGTGTGTGAAGATTATTAAACAATGGTGATTATAACGGCGCGGAAGTTCAGCCTGGCCAGGGCCGCCAGCAGCCCTTGGGCCCGCCCCGGCAGCACCCAGTCTTTAATTTGGCACCTTTGTGGGACCTTTGTGGAACCTTGGTATAAGCCTAACATGTATATATACACTGGCTGCCTGTCCCCCTACACAATGATTTATTATTACCTATTATTTTATCATTTAATTTAAATATTAAATAAAATATTTTATTTAATTATTATAGTAAGTAATTAATAATTTAATAATAAGTAGTAAGTACATAAGAACATAAGAACATAACATAAGAACATAAGAACAAAGGTAACTGCAGAAGGCCTATTGGCCCATACGAGGCAGCTCCTATTCTATAACCACCCAATCCCACTCATATACTTGTCCAACCCGTGCTTGAAACAATCGAGGGACCCCACCTCCACAATGTTACGCGGCAATTGGTTCCACAAATCAACAACCCTGTTACTGAACCAGTATTTACCCAAGTCTTTCCTAAATCTAAACTTATCCAATTTATATCCATTGTTTCGTGTTCTGTCCTGAGTTGATACTTTTAATACCCTATTAATATCCCCCCGGTTATGTCAATTCATCCACTTGTAAACCTCTATCATGTCACCCCTAACTCTTCGCCTTTCCAGTGAATGCAACTTAAGCTTTGTTAATCTTTCTTCATATGAAAGATTTCTAATTTGGGGAATTAACTTAGTCATCCTACGCTGGACACGTTCAAGTGAATTTATATCCATTCTATAATATGGCGACCAAAACTGAACTGCATAATCTAAATGGGGCCTAACTAGAGCAAGATATAGCTTGAGAACCACACCAGGTGTCTTGTTACTAACGCTGCGATTAATTAATCCAAGTGTCCGATTTGCCTTATTACGAACATTTATGCATTGATCCTTTTGTTTTAAATTCTTACTAATCATAACTCCCAGATCCCTTTCGCAATCCGACTTCGCAATCACAACACCATCTAGCTCGTATCTTGTAACTCTATCATCATTACCTAACCTCAGAACTTTACATTTATCAGCATTAAACTGCATCTGCCAATCCTTTGACCATTTCAAAACCCTATCTAGATCAACTTGAAGTGATAGTGAGTCCTCCTCCGAATTAATTTCCCTACCGATTTTCGTATCATCGGCAAATTTGCAAATGTTGCTACTCAAACCTGAATCTAAATCATTTATATATATTATAAACAACAGAGGTCCCAGGACAGAGCCTTGAGGCACTCCACTTACAACATTTTCCCACTCTGACTTGATTCCATTTATACTAACTCTCTGTTTCCTTTGGTATAGCCATGCCCTAATCCAGCTTAATATAGCACCCCCAATACCATGAGACTCTATCTTTTTAATCAGTCTTTCATGTGGCACTGTATCAAAAGCTTTGCTAAAGTCAAGGTATACAACATCGCAATCCTTACCACTATCAACTGCCTCAACAATGCTAGAATAAAAAGATAACAAATTTGTTAAACATGAACGGCCATTTATAAAACCATGTTGCGACTCAATTATTAATTTATGTTTTTCAAGATGAAGACGAATTTTATTTGCTATTATAGATTCGAGTAACTTTCCCACAATAGACGTTAGGCTAATTGGTCGATAGTTAGACGCAAGTGATCTATCTCCTTTCTTAAAAACTGGTATCACATTAGCAACTTTCCAAAACTCTGGCACTCTGCCTGACTCTATTGATTTATTAAATATGGTTGACAGTGGGTCACAAAGCTCCTCTTTGCATTCTTTAAGCACCCTAGCAAACACTTCATCCGGCCCTGGGGATTTGTTTGGTTTGAGTTTTACTATTTGTTTAAGAACATCCTCCCTGGTAACTGCTAAACTCGTCAACCTGTCCTCGTCCCCACCCACATAGACTTGTTCGGCTGAAGGCATATTGTTAAGTTCCTCTTTAGTAAATACAGATACAAAATATTTATTAAAAATACTACTCATCTCTTCATCACTATCTGTTATTTGACCTGTCTCAGTTTTTAATGGACCTATCCTTTCCCTAGTCTTAGTACGATATAACTGAAAAAACCCTTTAGGATTTGTCTTTGCTTGCCCTGCTATGCGAACTTCATAGTTTCTTTTTGCTTTCCTTATCTCTTTTTTAACATTTCTAACCAGTTGTACGAATTCCTGTTCTAAAGTGACCTCCCCATTTTTAATCCTTTTGTACCAAGCTCTCTTTTTACCTATAAGGTTCTTCAAATTCTTTGTTATCCACTTTGGGTCATTAGTATACGATCTATTCAATTTGTATGGTATACTACGTTCCTGTGCTTTGTTTAGAATATTCTTAAATAAGTTATATATTGAATCCACATCGAAATCCCCATTTAAGTCACCTATCGCTGGGTTCATGTCTTGCTCCAAGACCGGCCCACACCCCATACCCATGCCTTTCCAATCAATTTGACCCAAAAAATTTCTTAGGCTATTAAAATCAGCTTTTCGAAAATCTGGCACTTTAACAGAATTTTCTCCTACTGGTCTATTCCATTCTATGCTAAATCTGATTTCTTTGTGATCACTGCTCCCTAGCTCACTCCCTATTTCGATGTCATTAATTTGCGTTTCCCTGTTAGTTAACACTAAATCTAAAATATTATTTTCCCGTGTTGGTTCCTTAATGTGTTGCGTAAGAAAGCAATCGTCAATTAATTCTAGAAAATCTTCTGCTTCACTATTCCCTGTTTTGTTCAACCAGTTTATTCCGCTAAAATTAAAGTCACCCATGACATAAATACTGTTAGATCTAGATGCTCTAGATATTTCATCCCATAGATGCTTTGCTTCCATTCTGTCTAAATTTGGTGGCCTATATATTACTCCTATTATAATATTATTAGCTTTTTCGTTTAATTCAATCCAAATAGTTTCTGTGTGTGGCTCTGTTTTGATTCCCTCTTTGAGACTACATTTCAAATTGTCCCTAACATATATGGCTACTCCACCTCCTCGTCTAATATATCTATCTGTGTGAAATAGTTTAAATCCATATATTTGATATTCAGCTAATAGTTCTCTATTTTCTACATTCATCCACGTTTCGGTAAGTGCAATAATATCTATTTTTTCTGTGCAGACAAGAGCATTTAATTCGTTAATTTTATTTCTTAGACTTCTACTGTTAGTGTAATATACCCTAAGTGAATTGTTATTTTGCGGACCTTCTCTTTCCCTGATCGTTTTGCCAATTCCTTTCTCCCACAAACACATACTTTTATTACCTCCTTCCTCCAAATCAATTCCCATACCTCTATCTACTAACAGTTTAAACCCAAACAAACACCTCTAACCACTTCTTCTAGCGAGTTCGCAACAGCAACAACCCCAGCTCTCGATAGATGCACCCCATCACGAGCATACATTTCATTTCTTCCATAGAAGTGTTCCCAGTTGTCTATGAAAGATATTGCATTTGATTTGCAATATCTTTCCAGCCGGCAATTGACACCAAGTGCCCTCGATATCCATTCATTTCCCACTCCCTTTCTTGGAAGAATGCCACATATGATCGGGATTCCTCCCTTGCTCCTAACTAACTCTATGGCTGTTTTATACCTCTGAATCAGTTCCTCACTCCTGACTCGACCAACATCATTTCCTCCCACGCTAATGCAAATAATGGGATTGTTCCCATTACCAGCCATAATATCATTCATGTTGTTTATAATATCACCAATGCCAGCTCCGGGATAGCAAACCCTTAACCTGTTCCCCCTATCTCTAGCACAAAACGTTCTATCCAAATACCTTATCTGGGAATCTCCCACAACTAATGTTTGCTTAGGTACTTCCTTTACTTTCTGAGGGGCCTGCGCTTCCTTTCTCTTCGTTGCTTTCCCTTTTGCGCGATCCACAGTCTCTCCACAGCACTCGTCCTCCAAAACGTCAAATGAATTTGAAGTTGCTATGGCGTTTGAAGGCGGCTTTATCAAAGTCTTCTTAAGGCCCCTGTCTTTCGCAACTCTCCAAGACGAGGTCCCTTTACTGCTGGTCTCCTCCTTCGTTACTTCTCGTTGTTTTTTAAGCTGACGCACCTCCTCCCGCAGAGAGTCCAACTCTGTCCTCAGGGCTCCCACTAGAGTCACCAGGTCCTTCACTACAACTTCCATATTGCTATGATAATATAACAACACTCAGGAGCTCCGGTTAACACAACCTCTCACTGTGACTTCACCTGACCCACGTAACTCATCTAACAATGTTGAAAAATGATTAAAAAAAAATGGCTGAAATGCATTTTTTAATCATAAAAATGATTAAAAAGTACAGTTTAGTCATAGGAGATTTCTAGATTGGCATTCACTACCAAATTTCGATATATCCAAGTATTTTTAGTGTGAAATGCTGTTATTATATGCATAAATTGTTGTTTTAATAATATTACGCTTAACCACATGGGCTGGACGGTAGAGCGACGGTCTCGTTTCCTACAGGTCCGCGTTCAATCCCCGACCGCCCAAGAGGTTGGGCGCCATTCCTTTCCCCCGTTCCATCCCAAATTCGTATCCTGATCCCTTCCGAGTGCTATATAGTCGTAATGGCTTGGCGCTTTCACTTAATAGTTCCCCCACCCCCCCTGAATAATATTAAGAGAGTAGTATTTACGGGCTATTCATGCCCGTGCCACCTCTTGGGTGGCTTAATCTTCATCAATCGAGAGCAGTACGTCCCAACCAGACATTATATGATGATATCCTGAACAGTCGATGAATAAAAGCAATTGTGGAACTCCAATTATCTAATACTTATCATAAATGTTATAAAACCTTATCATAAGCCAAGGGATTTGTAGATCAGTGTTAAAGGGAATTCGGAAGTAATAATGATACAGCTGATGCCATCTGTCGGCAAAAGAGAACACTATCAACTGGCAGGTCAATAGTGGCCATAAGGTACAGCTTACGCCATCTGTTGACATCAAATTACACTTATAACAAATTACCCCACAAAATACAACTAGCGCCATCTCTTTTTTTTCCAACGCACTATAAATAGCCAAACAGCAACCCATAAGGCGGGTTGTTGTGTTCGGGTAGGAGGTTCCAAGCTCCACCCACAGATGGTATGGGGTGCATAATAAATGGCATATCATTGGTAGATATTCTTTGTTGACATTCACACAACAGCCAATCACAGGAAGGAATCAGCTAAAGGTTCCATCCACTTAATAAATCATCTTTATTCAGCACACCATCCTTGCTTATGATATTCTGCCTCAACTTTAATCTACCTAAAAAGTGAAATGTTAAGTATTTAAAAGTATTAATATAGTGATAATTAAATACTGCAGGATGTAACGGGTGTTACAGAAACATGGGCTGGCTACCTGACTTGTGACGTCATCAGTGGGAGTTGCCTCACAGCAAATAATATCGGCGATACATTGCCTGATCCGCCCTCTTATTGGTCTACATTATTCAGTTAGATGGAAATTTCTGTTTTGTATAAAACAGAAATTAGTTGTTCTTTTGTACAACAACACTAAGGTTATTGATTAAAAGGACGTATTTCTTATTTTGCATTTTATTCATATAAGCGTTGGCAGTCCCAGCAACAGCCAATCACAGGAAGGGATCAGCTAAAGGTTCTATCCACTTAATAAATCATCTTTATTCAGCACACCATCCTTGCTTATGACATTCTGCTTCAACTTTAATCTACCTAAAAAGTCAAATGTTAAGTATTTAAAAGTATTAATATAGTGATAATTAAATAATGCAGAATGTAACGGGTGTTACAGAAACATGGGCTGGCTACCTGACTTGTGACGTCATCAGTGGGGAGTTGCCTTGACACAAATAATGATACGCTGCTCTGCCCTCTTATTCGAGTAAATTATTCAGTTAGATGGAGATTTCTGTCAGGATGCAAAACAGAAATTGTTAGTTCTTTTTCACAACAACCTTGTTGTTGTGCACAAGGACCTATTTCTTAGTTTAAATTTTATTCATAAAAGAGTGTTGGTATTCCCCGCAACAGCCAATCACAGGAAGGTATCTCTGGAAGCTCCGCCTCCTTATGGACTCATGCACATCGCTCTAGCTCATGGCTCGCTGTTTCATCTCTTGTATATACAAACTATGACTTTTTTCGATTACTGTTATAATTAATAATATGAGATATAAAAGTTTTTACACAAAATGGCTAAATTCTTCCATTAAATAGACTTTGTCTGGTATACTTACAAACATACACCAATTTATTACCATTCATCCATTACTAATTTCAAGTGTAATGTATACTGTCTAGTTTTTTCCTCTCGCCATTACTTGGTGCAATATTTGAAAGTTGTCTATTTATTTATCGATCTATTATCTTGTATTTATATTTACAAGTTTCTGTGTTTGGAAGAAAACTCTGCATTGAATTAGAGATCAGCCCAAGCTTCGTCTTGAGGCAAAGCTCGACGCCTTAAGCCATATTGATGCTCTGTCCACAGAGCATTCTCTCTCTCAAATCATATTTTTTGAGATATATACAAGAGTTGTTACATTCTTGTACAGCCACTAGTACGCGTAGCGTTTCGGGCAAACGCAAATCCATATACACTGATGGTTCTCTACACCGCACCACGGGTGCAGCTAGGAAGTGCAGTTGTTCTGACAATGGGCGATGGCCTAGTACTTTGAGTGGGGAGTCCGTATACACAACTGGGCCTCTACCCTTCAGACTGAACTATTTGCCTTACTCCTTGCACTGAAATGTGTACACGTCTCCAAACTTGATACATTAATTGTAAGTGACTCCTTATCATCCTTAATTACTCTCAACTCTTTAAGACATAACTGTAACATGATCGTGTCCGAAGCTAGACACAAATACAACAAAATTATTAAGGATGGTAACAGAGTTCATTTCATGTGGTCTCCATCTCATGTTGGCCTCCGAATGCATGATAGAGCTGATAAGTTAGCCAAAGAATCTGCCTTTAAAGGAGCCGTTGAGTGTAACCTTGGATTGTCAATGAGCAATCTGAGAGCAGCAGTACACCGAGAACTTCAACAAGATCTTGTAGATCTGAGGCAAAGTGAAATTGACAGCAGTAATTCCATCTATCATCATACTATCATGCAAGAGGAGCCACACATCTATGGATCATCCAATAAAATCAGCAGACTTCTAGATGTTACTACTGCTCGGCTTAGACTCGGTTACAAGTATCTCTGGGAATTCTCATTATCTGCCGATGTAGACCTGACCACATGTAAACTGTGTCAACAAAATTATTCGCACACCCTCCGTCACTGTGTGATGGAGTGCGAAAAGATACGTGAATTTAGAGACAATTCTATAACCAATGTTCAAGCGATGTGTAAATATTTCATTCAAAATTATCTGCTACCAGAAATTTTAGCCAAATATCCCCAGTTTGCTAACTGTAGGTAGTAACTAAGTGATTGTAACCTATCCACCGCTGCCCACTGGATGGGGGGCGGTGTGCAGGACAAACATATCAATTGTAACACTAGCTCTCCACATATGTCAGTTGCTTAATTTAGAACCTGTACTTGAGGTCGATCTTGAACCCATTGTTGATGTGACGACTTATATTGAATTTTGTAACTAGCTTCATCAAGATTGTAACTTGCTTAGCTTAATGAATTGTGGGGTTCAGTCCCTGAGCCCATTATGTGCCTCTGTAACTCTTTCCACTACCGCCCACAAGATGGGTATGGGGTGCATAATAAATGAACTAAACTAACTCAATAAACATGAACTTGAAGTGGACTTTAATGTTTTTTTCGGCAGCTTTATTTCCATAGTTTCCGAGCTGTTTTCTTTACTGTGTATGTTGTAATAAACTATTCCTATATTTACAGTTGATTTCTCCCTGTGAAGATTATTAAACAATAGGTGATTATAAGGGCGCGGAAGTTCAGCCTTGGCCAGGGCCGCCAGCAGCCCTTGGGCCCGCCCCGGCAGCACCCAGCCTTTAATTTGGCACCTTTGTGGGACCTTTGTGGAGCCTTAGTATAAGCCTAACATGTATATATACACTGGCTGCCTGTCCCCCTACACAATGATTTATTATTACCTATTACTTTATCATTTAATTTAAATATTAAATAAAATATTTTATTTAATTATTATAGTAAGTAATTAATAATTTAATAATAAGTAGTAAGTACATAAAAATGATTAAAAAGTACAGTTTAGTCATAGGAGATTTCTAGATTGGCATTCACTACCAAATTTCGATATATCCAAGTACTTTTTAGTGTGAAATGCTGTTATTATATGCATAAATTGTTGTTTTAATAATATTACGCTTAACCACTTGGGCTGGACGGTAGAGCGACGGTCTCGTTTCCTACAGGTCCGCGTTCAATCCCCGACCACCCCAAAGTGGTTGGGCACCATTCCTTTCCCCCGTTCCATCCCAAATCCGTATCCTGATTCCTTCCGAGTGCTATATAGTCGTAATGGCTTGGCGCTTTCACCTTGATAGTTCCACCCCCTGGATAATATTACAAGAGCAGTATTTACGGGCTATTCATGCCCGTGCCACCTCTTGGGTGGCTTAATCTTCATCAATCGAGAGCAGTACATCCTAACCAGACATAATATGATGATATCCTGAACAGTTGATAAATAAAAACAATTGTGGAACTCCAGTTATCTAATACTTATCATAAATGGTATAAAACCTTGTCATAAGCCAAGGGATTTGTAGATCAGTGTTAAAGGGAATTCGGAAGTAATAATGATACAGCTGATGCCATCTGTCGGCAAAAGAGAACACTATCAACTGGCTGGTCAATAGTGGCCATAAGGTACAGCTTACGCCATCTGTTGACATCAAATTACACTTATAACAAATTATCCCACAAAATACAACTAGCGCCATCTCTTTTTTTTCCAACGCACTATAAATAGCCAAACAGCAACCCATAAGGCGGGTTGTTGTGTTCAGGTAGGAGGTTCCAAGCTCCGCCCACAGATAGTATGGGGTCCATAATAAATGGCATATCATTGGTAGATATTCTTTGTTGACATTCACACAACAGCCAATCACAGGAAGGAATCAGCTAAAGGTTCCATCCACTTAATAAATCATCTTTATTCAGCACACCATCCTTGCTTATGACATTCTGCTTCAACTTTAATCCACCTAAAAAGTGAAATGTTAAGTATTTAAAAGTATTAATATAGTGATAATTAAATACTGCAGGATGTAACGAGTGTTACAGAAACATGGGCTGGCTACCTGACTTGTGACGTCATCAGTGGGAGTTGCCTCACGCAAATAATATCGGCGATACATTGCCTGATCCGCCCTCTTATTGGTCTACATTATTCAGTTAGATGGAAATTTCTGTTTTGTATAAAACAGAAATAGTTGTTCTTTTGTACAACAACACTAAGGTTATTGATTAAAAGGACGTATTTCTTATTTTGCATTTTATTCATATAAGCGTTGGCAGTCCCAGCAACAGCCAATCACAGGAAGGTATTTGCTGGAATCTCTTCCTTCAACAAAGTTGATTCCTAATGAACGCTAACAATAAATTCGTTTAATAAACGAGTATTTAGGGTCAAGCTACAGATGAATATTATAGGATAACAGTGTTTTAGCTTGCAGCTTCGTTAGACAGAATCCCTGGTCTTAATTTTAAAAATAAAGAACTAGAAAGCGTATTTTATTGCTAACTTTTCGAGAAATAAATCCCAGCCTCATATTTGCGAATATTTATGCACTGATTTTCTGGTGTGGTGATAATGGGTCCTATTACATCTGTCCAGGGAGAGTTTCAGAGCATGGTTTGCATTTAAGAACAGGGTTTTGTAAATGTAGTTGACACAAGAGAATGTGTGGAGGGAGTTAATATTTAGCAAGTTTAGGGATTTAAACAAGGGAGCTGAGTGTTGTCTGAAAGCAGAGTTAGTTATTATTCTGATAGCAGATTTTTGCTGTGTGATGATGGGCTTAAGGTGGTTTGCAGTGGTAGACCCCCATGCACAGATACCATAATTAAGATAGGGGTAGATTAGTGCATAATATAGTGAGAGGAGAGCAGAGTTAGGAACATAATATCTGATTTTGGAGAGTATACCAACTGTCTTAGAGACTTTCTTAGTTATGTGTTGAATGTGGGTGCTAAAGTTGAGTCTCTTGTCTAGGAATAGGCCAAGAAACTTGCCATCATTTTTATTACTGATGCTAATGTTGTCTATCTGTAGCTGAATTGCATTTGATGATTTGCTTCCAAATAAGATGTAGTAAGTCTTTTCGATGTTTAATGTTAGTTTGTTCGTTGACATTCATAAGTGGACTTTTTTTAATTCATTATTCACAACATTATTTAGTGTATGTGGGTTGAGGTTTGAATAGATAAGGGTAGTATCGTCAGCAAACAATATAGGTTTGAGAATATTAGAGACATTAGGCAGATCGTTTATATATATAAGAAATAGAAGAGGTCCTAAGATGCTGCCCTGTGGCACTGCAACGGTAATTGGTAGAGTGGAAGAAGTTGTATCATTGATGGTTACATATTGGTGTCTGTCACTAAGATAGGATCGGATGTAGTCAAGGGCAAGGCCTCGGATTCCATAATGCTGGAGTTTAAGTAAGAGGTAGTTGTGATTAACAGTATCAAAGGCTTTTCTTAGGTCAATGAAGAGTCCAATCGGAAACTCATTTTTGTCAAGGGTTGAGTAGATAACGTCAAGGAGACTAATGATTGCATCATTGGTGCTCTTTTGGGACCGGAAGCCAAACTGGCAGGGGCTGAGTATGTCGAATTTTACGAGGTAGGAATAGAGCTGTTTGTAAATAATTTTTTCAAATATTTTTGATAGAATGGGTAGATTTGATATTGGTCTATAAATGTTTATGTCCGTCGGATTGCCTCCTTTATGGACTAGCGTTACTCTTGCTTTTTTGAGGATATCAGGGAAGGTGTGACACTCTATAGATTTGTTGAACAGTAGTGCTATGGGTGGGGCAAGGGCATGGGAGGCTCTCTTGTACACAATGGACGGAATCTCACTGGTGTTCCCTGCCTTGGTTTTTAGAGAGTGTATGATGGACACAACATCTGCCGGGCTGATTGGTGAAAGGAGAAGAGAGTTTGGATAGCTGCCTGAGAGATATGAGTTAATATGTGTCTGAGTCTGTGGGATTTTACTGGCAAGATTAGCACCAACCGATGAAAAGAAACTATTAAATTCATTTGCCATTTCTAAATCAGTTAACGGTATATCCCCATCCTTGTAGAGTTTTATTTGGTTATGTGAGTGTTGTTTAGTTCATAGGATACTAGAGATTGTTTTCCAAGTGCTTTTCATGTTGCCTTTTGCTCATTGAATCTATTCACATAATATGCAAGTTTTGCCTTTCTTATGATACTGGTAAGCATTGATGAGTACCTTTTAGCTACTTCCTTTGAAACTAGGCCAATCCTAAGTTTCTTTTCATATTCATGTTTCTTGTTGATTGAGTTGAGAATGCCACTTGTGAGCCATGGATTGTTTAATCTTTTGTCAGTTACTTGCTTGGTAAGAAGGGGACAATGAAGGTTGTAGAGGCTTAGAGTTTTGGAGAGGAAGAGGTTAGCTAATGAATTTATATCCTGGGTATTATTGAATTCAGAATCCCAGTTAATATTGTAAAGTGCATCTGTAAAATTGCTTAAAGCTGATTCACTGTGTAGCCTAAATGAAAGTTTCTTGCTTTTTGGTGGTATTATGTCCATGTTCGCTATGAGAAAGGTAGGATAATGGTCAGTTGTTCTGTCGTAGATTATATCAGATACAAGGGGAGCTGTTATGTTTGTCCATATGTGGTCCAAGGTAGTGGCTGATGTTTGAGTGACTTGGGTAGGTTTGGTGATTGTGGGGATTAGCATACAGGAGTTCATGCTGTTAAGGAAATAGTCAACTTGAGAGCAATTTTGTTGACCCAGGTCAATATTAAAGTCTCCTCCCAGAATGATGTGGTTTTTGTTGAGATTGTTGTTTATAATAAGATTCCTTAGGTTGTCTGAGAAAGAAGCTATGTTAGTATTGGGAAATCTATAGATGGATCCAATAGTCAAAGAGGATTTAAGGGATTTAATTGTAAACTGAGCAAAAGTATATTCACAGTAGTCATCTCTGTCACTAATAACACTTGCACTCTGTCACTAATAACACTTATAAATCACTTGCTGTCACTATCAAATTACTCCAATTTAAACCAAACAATTAACTCGCAAGTTATGACCAGGGAGCCGGTCGGCCGAGCGGACAGCACGCTGGACTTGTGAGTCTGTGGTCCCGGGTTTGATCCCGGGCGCCGGCGAGAAACAATGGGCAGAGTTTCTTTCACCCTATGCCCCTGTTACCTAGCAGTAAAATAGGTACCTGGATGTTAGTCAGCTGTCACGGGCTGCTTCCTGAGGGTGGAGGCCTGGTCGAGGACCGGGCCGCGGGGATACTAAAGCCCCGAAATCATCTCAAGATAACCGAGGAAATGTATGTTTATCTCTCAGAATGTTTGGTAATATGTTTATTGTTTGTGATGTGTGTCTATGTATGTATTAACACGACGTACTGAACGGGGTGAGAATAGCTTGAGCTACCTCATCCCTTTGTGTGTATTTTACCTCAATAAACTTATTTCAATTTCAATTCAATTTCAAGATAACCATAGAGAACGTGGCGGTGGTGAGAGAGCGCGACCGACGCCGGCCCACAACACCACCAGACACCACCCAAGAAGGATACTACGTACAGAGACACTCTCTTCCCTTCTTCCTTGCTCCAGGCTTTGTCTCAATTTCTACGACACTTTCCTACACTGCTAACAAACCAACTACTGTAACCAAGACTATACTATATAAATATATAAAACCACTAAGCTCTGTCCAATCAAGCAAACACAAACACGTAATCGTAGGTTACAAAGCATTTACAGCGTTGTGGTTAGAAGGAAAGTGGTGAGCGAAGCACGTGCTCTGGAAGTGTTTGGACGTCAGCAGTTGTGAGTCGTGTGTAAACAGTTTGGCATTCATAAACAGCGGGTTTGGCGGGTGGATGGAATGGTCTTTGTTTATGAGGTGATTATGAGACCAGTCTCCGTGGTGTAGTGGTAAGACACTCGCCTGGCGTTCCGCGAACACTTTGTCATGGGTTCGTATCCTGGCCGGGGAGGATTTACTGGGCGCAATTCCTTAACTGTAGCCTCTGTTTAACTCAACAGTAAAATGTGTACTTGGTTGTAACAAGGATTCTTCGCGGCGGGGATCGTATTCCAGGGACCTGCCCGAAACGCTACGCGTACTAGTGGCTGTACAATAATGTAGCAACTCTTCTATATATCTCAAATATCTCATAAAAAAATGGGTTGTGTATACAAAATTTTCAGTGAACGAACTTTTTTTTTGTGTGTACCGAACCGACTGGTATCTGAGTTATGTACAAATCGAGCTGAAGCACCCGCCACCACCCTCATGTTAGTTATGCTGGTTATTTTAATTATAGAAAGGCACTCTATGAATACAACTTTATACACCACTCTTGTCATTAATCAATATTCAACAAAGTATTATATACATACCTTAGTCTCTGCATACACTCCTGTTTTATTTTATTAATCTCTGAACCTTATTACAATTTTGCAGTCAGATGAATGAATACAGAGCAATTAAATATATGACCGTTCACCAGGTTGATTCCTGGGCAGTACAAGACGTTTGGACAAGTTTCCTCTTCACATAGCAGTAACTAGGTACCAGTGAGCATTAAAATCTGATTTTTATATGCAATGTAGTTTGGTATTTCTTTTTTGTTTGGTATGTTTTCCAGGTAATTTAAAATATTTCCATCTGGAGACATCCAGTACAAAAGTTTTCATACTTGGCTCTGGATGCTTCATATTAAACCTAGTTCAGTATTACCTTTCCTAGGTAATTACTGTACCAGTCTGCCAATCTAAACTTTGTAAATCTTGCATCTGCTTGAAAGGAATAAAACCCAAATTTTTTTAATTATACCATCTTGAAGATTATATGATTTTCCTGTAGAAAATCTACATTTTATGTAGAAAATGTTGGTCACAAATATTTTCCCAAAATATTTACTTGTGTATATCTACAATATTAACATTTTTAATTATGGCACCGTTTACTGCATGCAGAGTCTGGTGAGTTTTTTGTGTCGTTTTACAGGACAATAGATAAAAAAAAATTTTTTTAGCTGTGCCAGTGTCTGGAGTGGTAAGTTTATCCTATAAACTTAGAGCCACACAGGCATAGTGCTTTCTTTTGGCAGTTAATTACTTATTGTATAGTCTGATGCTCTGCACCTTCATTTTGAATTTATTGCATATATTAATTTATTTAAAATACCTATAAATAAGTTTACAATAGGCTCATATAACAATGTACAGATTTAGAATCTTGTAAAACCACTAACATGCACAGCATTATAGGTACCGGTAAGTCTTAACGTGAATAAATTATTTGAGGTATACTGTACATTGTGAATTTACATTAATTTGGAAGTTAATGTAAGTGCAATAAATATTTAAGAGTTTATAAAACTAGTAAATGAGGGCAAAGTCATAAATCAACAGCCAACACCCTCTGGATGTTCATTTTGTGAAAACATATACAGTAGCACTTTGATGTATTAGTACAGTAGTTAGCAAAAAACCACAAAATATCAGTAACTTGTCAAATACTCTAACAACATACTGAAACATGAAAGTTAACTTACACAAACCTGTTAGAATTAACACCGTAACATTAATACAGTACTGTATATCCATTTTTTTTTTTTTGAGATATATACAAGAGTTGTTACATTCTTGTACCATGATTCATTGCATATGTTATGAAAATCATAAATAGCTCATTTTTATTTTCAAATTTGAGGGATTATATATGATTTTATTTTATTTTTATTTTCAGGCAACTGTAAAACTTAACTGTAACAACTTAAACTGTAAGGTGACTAAGGGGTAGAAACCTTTGAAATGGGACTTGCTGAGTAATAAATGTGGTCTGGAGACCAGTATAAAAAGTAGCTCCATTTCCAATATCAGCACACTATAACCTAGCATCTGCAAATCAATTGAGACTGCCACCAATGGCAAACATACTATGCAACCTTGTATATTAATATCGGACCATTGTGGTTATTGGTTCCCAAGGAATGAGACAGTGAACTTGGTTGTCCATGAGGAAAATATAGCAAAATAATTTAAAAACACCAGTATAGAGTCTTAATGCATTGCGCTACCATGTCCCATAATATCATATCTAAGTGGTCAATGGTTTTCAAGAAATGAGCCATCAAACATTGGGATACCTAGTGATTATTGTTGACAACTTTCAGTGTGAATCTCTTGCCACCTATGGGGCAAAATATTAGGAACAAAGTTGCTATTTTTTAAAATTCCTTAATAGTATGTAAATGAAGGAGTATATAATTTAGACTAATGTAAATGGTTATACAGTACAGTACTGGTAAAGTTTCCTTGCAAATGCATGCAAACTTATGGTTTTGCCATGATACTCCAAATGCCACCAGTTTGGGTTAATATTTCAATGAGTATTGCATGTACAACAATATGCTCTTTCTGTCATATTTAAGCACCAATGAGTTTTGTATAAAGTATTTTATTTTGGGCTTTGATTCATCTGTTGCTCGAATCATATGATAAAGAAGACAAATTTAGTTCACTCATCTGGTGTCTTTTACTCTACAGGAATATTGTTTATCTTGTCTTTTTCAGTGAAGGATGAACAACAACAACGAGTTAATTAATCAGTATAAAGAGACATTTCCAGCCTTTGGAAGCTATATGGAATGCATGTCTCGAACTTTATTAACAGGACTGGCATCGTTTAGCTTAGGTAAATTGCTTCTTAAATATTTATTTTATATATTACAGTAACTTAAAATGGTTATGGACTTTGAATATTTTTCCTCTTTAATATTAATTTCTGTGGGGAGCCCTGTTCGCTCCCTGAAGCTATCGAACTATTATTAGCTATATTAGTCTGGGGCTTTTGTCATATGGCGTTCTTATGCCTACTGGGAACCACGATCCAGAACCTGGTTCTCTCAGAGAGGTAAAGGGAGCAATCGCCTATGAAAACTACTCTCTGAGAGTATATTCATGTCTGCCATTGACTGGGATTAGGCACCCAAAAAGCTAGGGGCCCCAAAACAGACACCAACTGGTATATAATTGCAACCTAAGACCAGAGTCCAAGAACTCCACCGAAGAAAAACAAGGTAACAAGCAAATTGTCATCAAACTGATGTGCCGCTCATTGCCGGTCGATGGCAGATATAGAGTACTTCTAAATTATATATAAGGTGTCTATAGCCATTGCTCCTCGTACCTCTCTGAGGGGGCCAGGTTCTGGCTTGTGGTCCCTGGTAGGCCTAGAATTCCATGTACATTGATGCCTAAAGCTAATACTCCGTATCAGCCCATATAGCTCTGGGGAGCCTCCGGGTCTCACCCAGAAAATGGCGTTTCATTACATTCAACGCTGGTTTTTTCGGGAGATATTAGGGGTCAAGCAGCTGTCGCGTTACATGTTAGGTTTAGGTTGTTGTTGCCACTAGGTTGATTACCCGCTCGAATGCCCCTGGCTGCCCTGTTTTGGTTTTATGGACCCAGAGTTGGGGGCATTGGTCATTTCGACCTTGGTTCAGTCCACACCCCTGAGTCCATTCCCTGCTCCTCCCCTCGAACGTTTGCCGGACGTTCAAGCCCCCGGAGGTGGACCTCTTCACGTCAGCGTGGTCAAGGCGTCTCCCATTATATCTAGCACCCTTCCCTGACTGCGAAGTTGTCACAGTAGAAGCTTTTTGACAGGACTTGTCCAGGTGGCATTACCTGTACCTCTTCCCCCCGGTCCAGCTGTTGCTTTGGGTTCTGGCTTGGCTGGAGTCCTATCAGGAAACGCTACTTCTTCTGGCCCCATGGTGGCTGGCTCAGCCTTGATTTCAGGCACTGCTTGCTCGGCGTCCAAACCTGTGGCAATTTCCGTGGTTCTGCCTCTTTCGGCAGATCGGGCCGATAAGGAACCTTTCTGGCTTGATCTACTTTTCCGCTCTTCGTGTCTGGTATTTCTGACCCGTGTGTCAGGCTACATGTGATCAGGTGGCTTCTCTCATGGTGTCCCACCTGTGGTCTTCTTCTCGGTGATAGTATTAAGTCTCTTGGCATTCTTTTCGCCACTTCCTTTCTCTACGTAGGATGACTTCTGTTTCTGTTCGTGTTGTTTTGTCTTTCCTTTCTTGGTTCTTTCAGGACCGACATCTTATGCCGAATACTGTTGCCTCTTAACATGTGGCACTGGCAGAGCCACTCCAGCTTGCATTTGGGGTGGATGTCACTTCGGCTCCATTCTGTTTCCATTCCGTAAGCTTTCTCATGCTTTTTTCCTCCTCCGGCCTGCTCATGCGTCGCTTGAGTCGTCATGGTCTTTTTGAATTGGGTGCTTGTGGCCCCCTGTGGTCCAAGATTGTTTTCAAAATGCTTTGTTTTTGTTGGCTTTGGCCTCTGGGGGTCTGGTTGGTGAGCTTCTTGCTCTCCTCTGGCACAGGGGTTTCTGCTCTTTCGGTCCTGGTGAACGTTTTGTTCGTTTGCAGCCGTCTCCTCCTTTTCTGGCAATGAATGAGATGGCAGGCTTCTAGAGAGGTCCGTGGGCTATTGATGTTTGGTTGGTCAGGCTAGGCATGCATCATGTTTTGTGTCCGGTTGCAGCTTTACGCCGTTACCTGCATGCCTCAGGTTCTGTGTTTGGGGACGCGCTTTGGGTTGATTCGATATCCCTCGTTCCCTGTTCCAAGGCTCGGGTCTCTCAGGTTGTCCGCAGTGGTATCAAGTCTAGCCAGCCTGCGGTCTACCCTCGTGCCCATGCTGTTCGAAAGTTTGCGGCTCTCGCTGCCGTTTTTAAGAACATGTCTTGGGCTGACATTCGGGCAAGGGGATTTTTGAGGTCCAACAGGGACCTGGACACCCGTTATTTCGTGAACGTTTCAGGCCCTCAGCGGTCTTGTGTGGCCTTGGGTCGTCGGTTGCAGCTAGTTGTCTCATCTTTGTCATGAGGCATGCGGTGCTGCCGCTTCTCGGGTAAGTCCTCGTTTACTTATCTTTGGGTATTTAGCTCTAGGAAGCTGACAGGCTCCCTGGTACCCTCCCTGCCTCCAGTAGGGTGTCAGGCAGGGTGATAAAAGGGAAAAAAAAAAAAAACGCAAGAGGGCAACATACCCAGGCAGAACAGAGCCAGCTGCTATGAGAGGTTATAACTAGGTGCACAGTACCCTGCACCCCAACCAGTGACAAATACTACCCCCTACCCAGAGGCAAATAGGGGTGAAGGAAACACTCCAGCTGACTCCATGGGCAGCTGATCACTGAGCAGCAAAAGACCTTACGGAGGTAGCCCCCCCAAGGAGACTTGTGAAAGATTGCCTCAAGCCCCAAGGGCAGTACTTACTGGGCACCTAGGGAAGGTGACCCTAGGCGCAAGCAGCCCAAGTACTTGTGAATATACTCCTGGCTCGTGCACCACTGAAGACAGCACCACACCACAAGGCACAGGACCGAAAATCTGGAGCTAGAGTTGCATGACCTTGCCAGCCTCTCATCAGCCACAGAACTGGGGTGTGGATAGCTGGCACAGGGGTCTGGTTTTACCCCTTTCCCCTCCCAGGGAGAGGGAAGCTGTGCAGACAGCAGTGCTGTGACGTGGTGACGTCATGCTTGTTTGCATGTTTTCATTTGGGGAGTTCTGTCCATTAGTTCGGCTTTCAGTAGCAATTTCTTAACCAGAATAGTGGTTTGTTTTGGGGCGCTTACCTTTCTGGGTGCCTGAACCGGTCGATAGCAGACATAGAATGCTTCCAACCACTCGGGGGTTTCTATAGGCAATTGCCCCTCGTGCCTCTCGTGCCTTTCTGAGGGGCCCAGGTTCTGGCTTGTGGTTCCCCTGTAGGCCTAAGAACTCCATTCACTTGACTGATGCCAGGATCTAATACATTCATATCGGCCCAGATAGCTCCGGGGAGCCTCTTGGTCTCGCCCAGTAAATGGCGTTTCGTTACATTCAATGTTGGTTTTTCTTGTTATGTTTACTAAGTACTAGGTATCCCCTGCAGGGTTACAACATGGTTTTGTAATTTTTGGTCTAGTTGCCAGGACCCAAATCTGGCAAGGGAAGGTGTGGATCAGAAGTCTACTCAAAACTGAGGAAAAACCCACCAGAGAACAAAAGTGCAACTAAACAAGTAATTGGTTGAAGAAAAGTATGCACTGGAAGGTAAACAAGGCAAACACTTGTTACTATTGGGTAAATACACTGACTGTGATGCACTTGATCACCATTAGATGGCAGCCTGTATCACCCAAGGTCCCAGTCAGCCTGCCCCCTGCACTCTTTGGCCAGGTGTCACCATTTTAGCACCTGTAGCCTCTGCCTGGTCTATCAGTTGTTTCTTGCTTTCTGCTAAGGGGGTGCTAGATTTCCCTGGAATATTAGTTAAGCCAGGGTTGCTTTGTATCTGTTTAAGCCACCCATGGAGTGTGCCAAACTATGGCTCTGACTGTGGCTAGGGTTACCTTCCTTGCCGCTGGCTTGCATTTCCTACACCATTCCAGAGTTATCTTCTCTAAGAAGTTGAGAGTTTCTCCTTTATGGGCTGACTCGAATCAAGTCAGCTTATCTACAGATAGTGCATTAAAATTGTTCTCTATGGGGAGATGATGATGGGGAGAGAGTCTTTAGACAGTGTGCTTCTGTATGTCAGGAACCTACCTATCATGCTGGCTCTGTTCATGTGAGTGTTGGAGATCTCTCACATTAGCCGTGGGTGTGTCAAGTGTTTGAGGTAGGAGTTTTGGTATATACTTTGCCAAGATACTTCTTTTATGCTCAACACACCTGCTTGTCTGTGTAACAGATTGGGTAGCCAGTGTTTCTCATCCTTGTGTTGGTTATTGTCTTCCATGTTTTTCAGCTATATTGTTACAGCTTCCTTATCTGATTCTATACCCGACTCGGTTGTTTGCTGTTTCCTTGAATGTGCTTCGGTGTTTTTTAGACCCTAATGAACATCCATCATATGATCTGTTAGGTTCAGGGTTTCTTTCATCTCTGTCTGTTCTCATTGGATTCTTTCCTTGTTCCACATCCCAAATAACTCTTTATCTTCTTTTGGACTGTGCACTGGTGGATCAGTGCCTCAGCAGAGTTTGGGGTGGTGTTGGTTTGCTGCTTTTTCCTATGGGGGCTGGATTCTGAGGATAGCCTATCTTCTGATTTCGAAAGATTGTCTTCAATACGGTTCACAGTCGGACCATTTCAAAACATTTATGCCGATGGTCTCTTTCGTTTCCATTCCATTTCAAGAGAGTTGGTGGTGGACAAGGCCTCCTTGATTTGGCTTTACAAGATGTCAAAACACAATGAATTATGTTTGGTTATCCACATGTGGAGCTGTTTTCCTCTTAGAGACTGGCAATATCGAGTTTGTGGCTCCGTTTCTGGATCACAAGGCATGTGACATACTGGATTCTACTATGAACAATAAAATATTTGGATCTATATTTGCATTTTCAGTGGGCGTTCCTGTACCAAAATCACTCTGTTATTTAGATGTACTGAGTTAGTTATTTCAAGTTTTGTATTTCGAAGGCTCCTCTGTAAGAAATATTTAGTCAATTTTATATTTTTATATTTTAAACCTTACAACAATTATAATTTGTTCTGTACAGTATTGTAATTATGAAGTACATTTTATAGCTTTATTGCACTATACAAGTACGTTATTATTATTATTAATACATGCTTCTTTCTTTTCAGCATTTGGAGGCACATACATCAGCCAGCATTTGTTGATCAAATACCTTCCATATAGCCGCAAGAATCATATTATAGTGTCAAGCTTGGTGGCTTGCTGTGTGGCTTACCAAGTGACAGCTGTGCGAGCCAGGGCTTGTCAAGCTGGGTGGATGGCCGCTGAGGATAAACACACTTATCTTACCTCTCTCTCTGACACACACCACCAGGTTGAAAAGTAAACAGGAAGACTAAAAGAAAGAAATCATATTTGGACTTTTTTATATGAAATTCAGTGTACTGTTCTGTATATTAGATTGCATAAATTATACACAAGAAAGGTAAAATACCAATATTTACCAAAATTGCCATAATATGGCAGTGGTGCAATTATACAGTCAATACTCTTCATTATAGTGAACATTTCAGCATTTACTTATCATAATGGCTTATTATGGCATTTTGAGAGCAGGAATCTCTGCACAGAAAACTCTATCAATTAGATCATCTATTTCTTTGTTAAACTTGTATCAAATTAGAAGGAATTATTCATGTTCTTCATTGTTTGGAACTTCTCTTATTTTCAAAAGAACAAATGATAAATTTTATGAGTTATGCTCAACAAGAGACGTTACAAGTCCTGCGTGTCTGAGAATAATTAACCCCAACAACTTAACATGGAAAGTCTCATTTACTACAGCAACTGTGAATTTGAGATCGAAGAAAAATAAAGAAATAAACCCGCCCGTTGACAGCGAGGAGGAAATAACGGATGATAATCTTTTAGAAGACCCAGATTTTGAAGTTCTTAGGAGTGAGGTGGATATCTTGGAATTTATTGGGTCTCAGTTAGCATCCAGAACAGAGCTGGGTGTGATGGTTCTTCAGCCATGGGTCAAGTGGGGGTATCATAAGAGAGGGAACACTACAGCACAGTTAATGTTGGATGAAGCAGTTGCTCTGGTCTCTACATTACCAGGCGTCCATGTTGTGGATAAGGTGATAATGGCACATTATTAGATTTACCTGTACTGTATGTAGTAATGAAACTTAATATTATCAGTATCCTAACTATTTTTATACAAGTAAATTATAATATTGCTTATTAGTACAGTAGTTGTATTACCCAACCCATCCTTCTGTTTAATTAGTACCTATTGTGATGATCACCAATAGTCACGAATTCGTACATACCTAGCTTTTAGATAGTAGTATACTGACTAGTAAGGAAATCATTTAAAATAAATGAAGATAAAACAAATTTAAATATTCCTAGGCCTAGTATAGCACACATATGTACTATATTAGGCCTCAGATATTGTGTATTAGGCCTAGGAAGGTTAGGTTAGGTTAGTTTGTCAAAGCAACACAAGTAAAAAATTGTTTTCCAGTTTATCCACCTCAATAGTTCAGATTTCTACTTTATAATTTTGGCGTACAGTACATTGGTATATATACTATGGTCCTCATCGTTACTATAAGTACTACCAAAACAGGAGGATGGGCTGTATTATCAACTTTCCTTTCTGGATGGGGGGGGGGGGAGGCTCCGTCGGCTCCCCGGAGCTATCCAGGCTGAATGGATAGGTATAACTTTCTGGCATCAGTCAATGTGCATGGAGTTCTTGCCTATCGGGGACCACAAGCCAGAACCTGGCCCCCCTCAGAGTGGGGGGGGGGGGTCAGGTGTTAGGGTTTTGGTCTACCGCGACGACTGTCTGGTTTGGGTTCCCAGGCCACCTGTCTGCTCGCCAGGGATTTATTTTTTTTTCCCCGACTCTCCGGCTTCGGGTTTGGGTTTTTAGTGAATTGGCAGAAGTCCCATCTGGTTCTCTCTCAGGTTGAGTCTTGGCTGGGTCTTGTGTGGGACGCTCGGAAAGCTTCCTTGTCTATTCCTCCGGAGGCTCTGCTTCGCCTGCATTCCCGCCTTCGTCTGTTCCTGAGGAGCTCTCGGGTCACGCGGCGGTTGCTCGTGGGTTCGTACGGGAGCCTGAACTTTGCCATGATGGTCTACCTGCTGGGTCGGGTGTGACTTCGTCGGCTGTTGTGGTTCCTTCGGAGATGTCCCTTCTGCCTCTCCCGCGAACGCCGGGTTTGGCCTCCTGGGGCTTTGCATCGGTTGCTGTGTTGCCAGCTTACTCTTCGGGTTTTTCGGGGTTCATTGCCTTGGGGCCTACTCGAGCCCTCGTTTGATGTGTTCATGGATGCATCGTCTGTCTGCTTGGGCTTTGTGACCAGTGCTCACCAGGCCAGTCAGGGTCGGTGGGGTCCGTCCTCCTGTTAGGCTCACAGCACAGTGTGGGAGTTCGCGGCTGTGTGGATGTCACTCCAAAGGGTTCGTGTCGCTCTCAGATCGACGATCAGGCTCCATCCGGACTGTTCCCTGGTGGTTCATTGCCTGAACCGAGGGGGTTCCCTGCGGTCCCTGGCTCTTTGGGGCTGGTCACATCAAGTGACTCATCTGCTGAGTTTCTCTAGGTTTGGCTCTCCTGGCGGTTCACGTTCGGGGGGTGTCCAATGTCTTGGCAGACAGCATGTCCCGGTTCATTCCCTTATCCCGGTTCATTCCCTTATCCACGGAATGGACGGTCGACACCAACTCGTTCAGTTGGTTCTGCCGGTCGTTCGGGCCTCTGGAAGTGGATCTCTTCGCTTCGGTGTGGTTGAGGCGTCTCCCGGTGTACGTGAAGCCCTTCCCCGATTGCAAGGCTGTCGGGGTCGACACCTTCCGGCAGACGAGGTGAGGTTACCTGTACCTCTTTCCCTTGGTTCAGCTGTTACTCTGGGTCCTGGCTTGCTTGGGGTCTTACCATGGGGGGGAGTTGTCCTTTTGACTCCTTGGTGGCCGGCCCAGCTTTGGTTTCAGGCGCTGCTTGCTCGGTGTCCGAACCCGAGGGTCTTCCCACGGCTCCTCTTTCAGCAGATCAGTCCAGCCCGGTACAAGGCTGGTTCGTTCTTCAACTCGCGTCTTCGCGTCTAGAGTTTCTGACTCAAAGTTTATCATCACTTACATGGGGCGCAGGTGGCTTCTTTGTTGGTCTCCCACCTGTGCTTCGTCTCGGCGGCAGTTTGAAGTTTCCTGGCGGTCCTTCCGGTTTTTCCTGTCACTGTGTAGGTCTTCTTCGGTCTCTGATAGGGTTATTCTGTCCTTCCTTTTGTGGTTGTTCTAGGACTGCCATCTGATACCGCATACTGTCACCTCGTATTGTGCAGCGCTGACAGAGCCACTTCAGCTTGCGTTCGGTGTTGATGTTACTTCTGCCCCATTCTGCAAGCTATCTCATGTGTTCTTTCGCCCCCGCCCCCTGAGGTGCCATAGGCACAATCAGAGAGCACTGTATAAACATCAGAGGTCCGCGGTTGCTCAACGTCCTCCCAGCGACTATAAGAAATATTGCCGGAACAACCGTGGACATCTTCAAGAGAAAACTGGACTGTTTTCTAAAAGAAATTCTGGATCAGCCGGGCTGTGGTGGGTATGTGGCCCTGCGGGCCGCTCCAAGCAACAGCCTGGTGGACCAAACTCTCACAAGTCGAGCCTGGCCTCGAGCCGGGCTTGGGGAGTAGAAGAACTCCCAGAACCCCATCAAGCAGGTATCAAGCAGGCCTGCTCATACGCCTCCCGAGCCATCCTGGTCTTTGGACCAGGATGGCTGGTCATCAGACCAGCAAGACAAGAGACAAGAGAGCACTCTTGTCTCTTCTCCTCGGTTTGTGGTGGCCCCTTCGGTTCAGGTTTGTTTTTCCAAGGCTCTTTTTTTTCCTGTTGACATTGGCCTCTGGTGGTCCGGTCGGGGAGCTTTATGCTCTCCTCCGGCACAGAGGCTTCTGTTCCTTTGGTCCTGGTGGTCATTTTGTTCGCTTGCAGTCGTCGTCTTTTTTTGGGGGCATAGAATGAGTCTGTTGCTCTCCAGAGGGGTCCTTGGGTTGTTGATGCTTAGTTGGTCAAGTCGGGGGGAAATCATGTGTTGTGTTCAGTTGCGGCTTTCTGCTGTTCGCCGCACGTCTTGGCCTCTGTGGCCGTAGGGGGCATTTTGGATTGTCCAGGTTCCCTTTCTTCCTTCCTGTTCCGGGGTTCGGGTCTCCCGGATTGTCTATTGGGTCCTTCGGTTTATCGGTTGTCTTGTCTTTGAGTTAGGGCGCGTGGCGTCCTCTTCCCGGGTCCTTCCCTCTTTTCTTCATCTTTGATGAGGTAGCTCCGGGGAGTCAATGGGCCTTCTCCCAGAAAACCAGCGTTGAATGTAATGAAACGTAATTTTCTGGGCGAGACCTGAAGGCTCCCCGGCATCCCTCCCTCCCTCCTGTCAGCGGTGTTTTTGTGTATTTTTGACTTCCAGCCTAAGAACTAAATCGCTGGCGTGGGGGGTCTGGGGCTTTCCCCCCCTCCCCCCTTTCCCCTCTCAGGGAGAAGGGGGTTGCGCAGACGGCGGCTTGGCGACATGATGACGTCATGCCAGTTTGCTAATTCGGTAGCAATAGTTTCACCCGAATAAGGGATTGTTTTGGGACACCTACCTTTCTGGGTGTCAGATCCAGTCGATGGCAGACAGAATGCTCCCAACCACATGGGGGGTTTCTATAGGCCATTGCTCCTCATGCCTCTCTGAGGGGGCCAGGTTCTGGCTCGTGGTCCCTGGTAGGTAAGAACTCCATACACATTGACTGATGCCAGAAAGTTATACATACCCATTCAGCTTGGATAGCTCTGGGGAGCCTCTGGGTCTCATCCAGAAAATGGCGTCTCATTACGTTCAACGCTGGTTTTTTGGTATAAGATGTGTAGACATTGTTAGCAAAATAGATAGAATAAGGATTGGAACTGATATGGAGAGATGTGGAGAGGAAAAGTCAGTAAATGTCCAGACTGTTTGGGCATATTGAATGAATGAATGATGAAAGACTGGTGAAATGGCATATTCAAGTGAATTCAAGGTTAGATGAGAGGAAGGTGGTGAACGTGTGGATTGATTGTGGACCACAAACTGTTTACAGTAGGGGACCAGGCTGGGAGGAAGGGGTTTGAAGAGAGGTAAAAATGTTTTTGTATGTAGTGTGTGTGTGTGTGTGTGACAATTTACAAAGAGCACTGTACACCTACTTTGGTTTTGAAATGGTGAGGAACTGTTGGAATGAATATAGGCCCTTGAATGCTTATTATGTATTTGGTAGGTCAAAAATGCATGTATTCAAATTAAGTCTTTTTAGAGGGATATAACAACTAATAACATTAGTAATTACTGTAGTATGAAGACAAGTGCTAGAAAGAGTTTGAATACAAATGCTTTACAATTAAGCTGATATACCAGGACTATTTTTTTAATACAGAATGGTTAGAGTACAAAAAAAATTAATATGGAACTTCAATTGATCTTGGAATGGATTTTCTTATATTTATTTTTCTTATAGGAGGTTGTGCCACTAAGAGACTTAAAAGGAAAGAAAATCTTTGGCTCTGGGACAATGGACAGACTCGTTTCCAAAGCACGCTCCCTCAACATAGTTTCCTGTGTGTTCATTAGTGTCAACATGATGAAGAAGTCACAAGTAATGTATGTATAACTATCATGTAAATCAACAGTACAATGATGTGTTTCTGTTAGGGGATAATGTTAACAGTAATTCACTGCATCCATAATATCCAAACTTTTCTTTTCAGCTGTCTCATTCATCTGGGGAAGGTCTGGTAATTATCTAAGTGTAGTTTACAGGTTGAGAGCTATGCTCGTGATGTTCTGTCTTCCCGGCACTCTTTGTCATATAACATTTTGAAATTACTGACAGTTTTGGCATCCAACACCTTCTCACTTAACGTGTTCCAACCGTCTACCACTGTTTGCGAAAGTGAATTTTCTTATATTCCTTTGGCTGCTTTGTTTACTTAGTTTAAATCTATGACCTCTTGTTCTTGAAGTTCCAGGTCTCAGGAATTCTTCCCTTTGTTCTTGAAGTTCCAGGTCTCAGGAATTCTTCCCTGTCAATTTTATCGATTCTCGTTAATATTTTGTACACAGTGATCATATCGCCTCTTTTACTTCTATCTTCTACTTTTGGCATATTTAATGCCGCTAATCTCTCCTCGTAGCTTTTGTCCTTCAGTTCTGGGAGCCATTTAGTTGCATGTCTTTGCACCTTTCCCAGTTTGTTGATGTGTGTTTGATGGTGTCTTTGGTCAGGCTCATGCAATCAGGCAGAATGACTTACTGTATTGGTAGTGATGCCACAAGAAACATTAAAATGTGGTCTCTGCCGTCATTATGACATACTGTATTGGTAGTAATGCCACAAGAGATATTAAAAAGTGGTCCCTGCCATCATTATAATGACATACTGTATTGGTAGTAATGCCACAAGAGATGTTAAAAAGTGGTCCCTGCCGTCATTATAATGACATACTGTATTGGTAGTAATGCCACAAGAGATGTTAAAAAGTGGTCCCTGCCGTCATTATAATGACATACTGTATTGGTAGTGATGCCACAAGAGACTAAAAAAATGTTCCCTGCAGAGTCATTATAGGTGTCAGGAAGTTACTGAAGAATACTCAATCCAGCTCAGAATAATAAACAGTAGTCAATTTATGCAAAATAAAGAAGCCTTCCAAACACACTCAGCATCAGAGGTGACCTTTCTCTGGTCAAAAGTTTCTTTCGGACTACTTTTACATCTTTTTTCTACATGTACGTCATCACTCAAATACTTACTCCATTTTATCTTCTTCCTTTTGCCTATATGTTTACCTATAGGTATATAAACCTACATTCTGAGGAAGTATTTGGCAAGTGAACTCCTCCCCAAGCTTATGTCTAAAAATATGCAATCTCTTTCTTTCCTTCTATTTCGATGGAGTGGACAATGTACAGAGGCTCCTTCCTCTGGCTTTACTAACTGTTTGGCCATCTGCAGGTAGGCCTGTTTGTCTTTGCATGGTTTTTACAGCTTCCAGTCTATTGGGTGCCATTTTGAAATTGTATGACATTGACAGAAGGCATGAATTCAACCTCCTCCTGCTTTGCAGGTTTACTGGGTTGGGACTTGCAGGTTGTGTTCTATGGTTGAGCTCTCAGTTGTTTGCAGCTTTCTGCCATTCTTTGTGCGTGGGGTTTCTTGGCCTTGTGTTCAGTCTCCTGGGTTGGAGTTGAGTGGTTCACCTTTCTTCACAGCAATCCTATGTGATGGCTTAATGTGCTTTCCATGTTCCTCTCTTCAATATCCATCCTTTGTGTCAGTTGTCATTAGTGTTGTCTGTTCTGTTCTAGCTCTTTTTGATTTGCAGAGGGTTCAGAGTTATTTTGATTCACAGAGCCCTTCTTGCTGGCATTTGGGGGTGGATGTATCCTTGCTGGAATTCAGATTTTCTGACAAGTCCAAATTTTGGAGGGTGATCCATCTTGCAGTTTTCCTGAATTTATCTGAATTTACCTGAGGGCCACTGACACTAGTGGCCTCGACGAGGACAGGAAGCTGACAGCTTGTCGAAGGTCCCCCCCCCCCTCCCCCCCACCATTTGCCTTCATAATTTTTTCCAGTTGGATTTTGAAATTAAACAGTCTTGGCATTTATGACTTTGGCAGGTAAGCAGTTCCATGGGTTTATAACCCTGTGGGTGAAAAAGCATCTGTTCTCAGTCCAACACTGTGGCTTGTCAAGCTTGAAACTGTTGTTCCTTGTATGTGTTACCTTTTGAGGAAATTTTCCAGAGCAAAAATTTCGTCTGTTATTTCAAAGAACTCATTTTATGGAGGTGTGTATATTGAAGGGTCCTAGTATACAAAATACATACAAAAGGATTATTACAAAAAATTATGATACATTTCTGATCAGTCATTTGACCTTAGAGTATAGAAGTATAGAAATATATTTAATATTAAATTCAGTCTCTCTTTTCAGAGAACTTGAAGAAATATTTGGCTTAAAGGTTTTGGATCGTTATTCTGTAGTGCTGGGTATATTTCGACATCATGCTCGCACAAAAGAAGCTAAATTACAAGTGGCTTTAGCAGAATTGCCATACATCAGGTTTGTGTACCCTATAATGTTTCTGCTAGAATTAGGAAATTAACAGGAGCATTGCCTGAATTTAGTTCATAAAAGCACTCTTATTGGAGAGTAAAAGCACTCCTCATATAGTGTGAAGATTTGAATGTTATGCTATTGAATGCACTCTTTGGCCATACTGTATTGAGTTTCCTATACAGAGTATTCTTTGTCATATTCAACTTATATAGCCAAAGGCTTGCTCAGTTGTTTCTTAAACCCTTAAAACTCCTTGTTAATGTAAAATGACAGTGGTCAGACACTACCTGAAAAACAAAACTATTATCTACAATGTGGCATGAAAACTATATACAGTATGGAAGATATTTATAAAAAATAACAAGTTTACAAATTTATAGCATGTTAGGTCAGAGAAAACTCATTACCATGCAAGCCACCAATATTTTTATCCAAAATTGCTTACTCATATATTTAGTAGACACAAAGAACCCTTCATCTATAATGTTTCCTTGTACAGTAATGTCATACAAAAGTCTATAATCCTATTTCCTGAACAGTATTTACACAGGTCCTTTTCCTGATTTTAAACTTATCCATTTTGTATCTGTTGTTAAATGTTATTTAGATATACAATATTAGACTTTGGCATCAGTCAATGCGAATGGAGTTCTTGCCTACCGGGGACCATGAGCCAGGACCTGGCCCCTTCAGAAGAGGCACGAGAAGCAATGGCCTATAGAAACCTCCGTGTGGTTGGAAGCATTCTATGTCTGCCATTGAACAGGATCAGGCACCCAGAAAGGTAAGCGCCTCAAAACAACTCCTATTCTGGTTAAAATTGCTACCAAAAGCCGAACTAGTGGGTAGAACTCTCCAACAGAAAACAAGCAAACTAGTGTGACAGTCACACATCGCCGCTCCACTGTCTGCACAGCTCCAGACCCAGACCCTCCAGACCCTTCACGCCGGCTACCCACACCTCAGTTCTTGAGGCTGATGCCTTAGGCAAAGATCGTGTGCTCTGGCTCCGGTGTCGCTACAGTACTGTGCTTCGTGGGTGGAGTTTGTTTTCTGTGGGTGCGAGAGCCAGGAGTTATCATCAGTACTTGGGCTGCATGCACCTAGGGCTGCCTTCCCTAGGTGCCCTGTAAGTACTCCCTTGGAGCTTGGGGCCACCTTCCACAGGCTCCTCGGGACCTGCCTCTGCTGGTCCGTTCTACTGTTCGGTTTTTCGGCCACCTGTTGGGCTCTTGGGTGTTCTGTTCTCCCTTGTTACCTGCAGGTAAGAGGCAGTTTGCATCGGTAGGGGCACAGAGTGCTGCAGCAGCTTTGTATTCCCAACATTGCGGCCAGCTATGTTCCTTGGAGTTCGCTGTCCTCTTGCGGGGTTTTGTTTTACTTTTTCTTTTTGCCTTGTGGGGGATTCTGCCCTATTATTCCACTGGTGTTTGCCCTTCCACGGTTCTCCTCGGTGGCGCCCCCTGCTAGGTCCCCTTGATTGTACACGTCCCTGGGGTACAGCTATAGAAGTTTTCTTGGTAGTTTTGGGCGCCGGTTAGCTGCACCCTGCCTGGGACTACCTGAGCGAGAGTCCTCTTAAAGTAAACGCTCAGGACCCTGGAAATCCCCTAGGGGGCGCATGTATCCGATGGATGTGACCCCGGAGTCCCCGCTCGCTGTGTGAGAGTTTGAGGGTTGCTCGGTCCCCTTGTCTCGGGGTGACCCTCATTGTTTATGCCTCTGCCATGCTGCCTGTTGGGTCGGTGATACTTTCGACCCTAAGTCCTGTGAGTGTTGCTGCTTGCTTGTGACTCAATTTACTCAATCCTCTAATGATTCTATTCAGGTGCAGGCGGCGTGTGCGTTGCAAACTAGGTTTCGTCTGTTGCAACGCACTTGGTTGGTTGCTCACCCGGATGCCCTGGGGCTGCCCCGCTTTGCTTTTTGAGACCCGGACTTTGGGGTGGGGGTCGCTTCGATCCTGGTTCAGTCTGCACCTCCTCGTCCTTCCCCTTCTGTTGTTCGTTCTTGGTCCCCCCCCCCCCTGCTTCCGGCCCCGAAGCGTCTGAGGGTTTCGGAGTCGGAGCAAGGGGTTACTTGATCTTGAGACTCGGGCAGCTTCAGGGGATGCCCCTTCCGGGGATGGGGGGGGGGGGGGTGGCAGAGGCATTCGAGTCATGTCTCCCGGCCGAAGCTTCTGGATCTAACCAGTGGGCCCCCTTTCTTCCGGCTTCTACGGCTGCTCCGTCCTTGTCTTGTGGGGTCGGTGCTTGGGGAGAGGACTCGGCCCTGGGTCCTGCTGTAAAGGACCTCGAGGCTGGGGAGGGGCTGACTTGGGGGCCTTAGGCCCCGCTGGACCCTGCCTTTTTCTTCCCTCTGAGCGAGACTTGTTGTTACAAGGTGTGGGGTTTTCTTTTCCCCCCTCTGCGTACGAGTTGGATTTGGTGTTGGCCTCTCCCCGGGATCAGTCCCAAGTTCCCCCGGGTGCGTCGGTTCCGTCTTTTCGGAGGTTTTCGGCTTATCGCATCCAACCGGTCGAGGAGGACCGGTTGGAGGACCGAAGGACCATTTGGGGAGCCGGTTGGCCGAGCGGACAGCACACTGGACTTGTGTTCCTGTGGCCCTGGGTTCGATCCCAGGCGCCGGCGAGAAACAGTGGGCAGAGTTTCTTTCACCCTATGCCCCCTGTTACCTAGCAGTAAAATAGGTACCTGGGTGTTAGTCAGCTGTCATGGGCAGCTTCCTGGGGGTGGAGGCCTGGTTGAGGACCGAGCCGCGGGGACACTAAAAAGCCCCGAAATCATCTCAAGATAACCTCAAGATAACCAACCTGATGTGGTGCAGGCGGCCCTTGCAGCGTACCTCCTGCGTGACCCGGATTATACCTCGGAAATGGATCCGTCCGAGTTCAGGTTTGGGACTTCGTTGCCTTTCTGGCTCTGTTACGAGGTTCCTGAGTCTTCCTGGCTAGCGGACTGCCCCTTGTTTGTTCTGGATTCCTGGCATTCCTTCTGTCGTTCCCGCACGCTGGAGTGGCGGGAAGCTTTCACGGTGATTCAGGTTTTCCTGGGGGACGATCTTGAGTACCTGAACGAGTGCTTGTTTGCCCCTGCCCTTCCTTGCGATGTGGGCGTTGTTCAGCTCCACATGCAGGTTCCCACCCATTCGGCAGCGCTCATGGCGGAGGACTTGCGCGCCCGGGGCCTTTTGGCTTCGGCCTTGAGATTCTTTTCCCTCCTGGAGCTGTCCTCGGATTGGCTTGTGGAAGATGTGAGGACGCTTGGGTCCATCCCAGGGTACGGCGCCTTGTCCTCGGCAGCGCGTTTGTCGGCTGCCTTGTTGAAGCTTTTCACACTGATATTGCGGGATGCAGTTTCCCTGTTTTATGCTTCCCATCTTGCATGTCGGCAGGCGGTGCTGGGTTCCTCCATGGAATCTGCTTGGGCTCTGGCTCTTAGGCTGTCATCGCCTTTTTGTCCTCTTCTGTTTGAGGAGTCGGCCGTGGCGCAGTTTATTCAGGCTGCGTCGTCAGCTTGTCGTCCGATGTCGGACTTGTTGGTTATCCGGGGGTCCCGGGGTGGGTCTTCCCGGAAGGGTCGTGCCAGGGCTCGGGGTTCCTCTCATCGTGGTAGGCCACTGTTGTCAGGTTCGGGTTTGGCTCCTTCTTCGGACCCGCCCTCGTCTGGTCGGCGCGGTGTTTGCTCTGTGCGGGGTTCTGTGTCTCGTAAGGGGCGCCAGCCCTTTTGCGGTTTGCGCCATTGACAGGGCGATGGGGGGGGGAGGCTTGTGCTGTTTGCCCACGCCTGGTCCCACGATTTGTGGGCGTTTCGGGTCGTGTCTGTCGGCCTGCGGTGGCGTTGGGTGGCCCCCCCCCCCCCCCCGCCCTTTGGGGGAGGGGGGCCACCCAACAGGAGGGAGCCAACGGGGCTCTCCCCAGAAAACCAGCGTTGAATGTAATGAAACTCCATTTTCTGGGTGAGTCCCGGGTCTCCCCGGCATCCCTCTCTCCCTCCGGTCGGCGTTTTTTTCGTGTTTTTGACATCCAGCCTCAGAACTGAGGTGTAGATAGCAGGCGTGAAGGGTCTGGGGCTCCCCCTTCCCCCTCCCGGGATGCGGGGAGCTGCGCAGACAGCGGCACGGCGACGTGTGACATCACACTAGTTTGTTTGTTTTCTGTTGGGGAGTTCTATCTACTAGTTCAGCTTTTGGTAGCAATTTTAACCAGAATAGGGGTTTGTTTTGAGGAGCTTACCTTTCTGGGTGCCTGATCCAGTCGATGGCAGACATAGAATGCTTCCAACCACACGGGGGTTTCTATAGGCCATTGCTTCCCTTGCCTCTCTGAGGGGGCAAGGTTCTGGCCGTGGTCCCCGGTAGGCCTAAGAACTCCATACACATTACTGATGCCAAAGTCTGACATTAGCATACCAGCCTGGGATAGCTCCGGGAAACCTCCGGGACTTACCCAGAAAATGGCGTTTCATTACATTCCAAGCTGTTTTTTTTTTTTGTATACCCCATTAACAATATAATGCAGTGATGTTTGTGCACTTTTAGGTGTGTTTGGCTCCAGGATGCCTGGGTGTACCATGTGATGTCCCAAGGTCTTTGGTGGGTTTGTTCCTCCTTCCCTAAATACTGATTAAGATTATAGAATTTTGTTATTTTGCAGAAAGAGCATAACAGGGGAAACTGACCGCATGATGGTAATGGAGAGAGAGAAGAAATTGAAGAATGCTCTCGCCAAGTTAGCTGGAATTCGGGCAATGGTTAGAAAAAGCAGAAAAAAATCAAGCCTGGCCTCAGTTGCAGTTGTTGGTTACACTAATGCTGGTAAGGTGATTTTATATTCCTATCATTTACCGGTATTTACTTTATAAATATATATTGCCTTATATATTCTGCACTGTATACAGTACATTACATTATATTAAAATACAAAAAGTTCATAAAGTAAAGTAAATAATTAAAGTTTATATATTTAAAGTACTGTACAGTATTGTATAATTTGTATGTTATGTATACGTTGAGTCTGCATTGTATAACAGGGATAGGTTTCATGGCTTTCCATTGTTAGTGGATCGGTCGGAACTCAGACATACTTGAGGTTACCTTGAAGTGTTTCCGGGGCTTAGCGTCCCCGCGGCCCGGTCGTCGACCAGGCCTCCTGGTTGCTGGACTGATCAACCAGGCTGTTGGACGCAGCTGCTCGCAGCCTGACGTATGAGACATGCCCACAGCTCCAATGCTATAAATGGGTGATAGGTTCCCAAAGCATAAAAGATTGTAATTTAAAAAGTAAAATATAAATATAAATATTGGTATGGTATATGAACACCAATTTTACTTACCTTGACTGCTGGAGTTACTTGCTTACCGGATCTGATAATTATTAAGGAGAGGTTTTATTAGTGAAGGATAAGGAAGGAGAAGGTAACAACTGCAGTGTTCTCTTGTCAGAGATAATAACACAGCTTTAGGGTTATTATGGTAGAGTCACTGGTGCTGAATGCTATCTTGAGGTTATCTTGAGATGATTTCGGGGCTTTAGAGTCCTCGCGGCCCGGTCCTCGACCAGGCCTCCACCCCCAGGAAGCAGCCTGTGACAGCTGACTAACACCCAGGTACCTATTTTACTGCTAGGTAACAGGGGCATAGGGTGAAACTCTGCCCATTGTTTCTCGCCGGCGCCCGGGATCGAACCCAGGACCACAGGATCACAAGTCCAGTGTGCTGTCCGCTCGGCCGACCGGCTCCCCAAGGAACATTTTAAAACATGCTTCACATGTTCTAAAAATATATGTCTTGTCTTGGTACTGATTGGTGGGTGGTTTACTCCATACACATGTGCAGTCTGTGTTAATAAGGTACTCATAGAAAGGAGAAATATTATGTCATTTATTTCATGTTATTTGTGTTTCATGTTGTTATTATTTCATTTTCAGTGTTTTGGTATTTCTTTCTTGGTCCTAATGTGCCACCACCAAACCTTTTCCTTTATCAGTCATGATTAAGGGTCATTTATAAAAAAAATCTTATAATTAATTTCTGATTCAATGCCGCTTTTTGGGTTAAAGAGCAAAACAACATTGGCAGCTATAGTAAGCTGGGGACACCCAGTACTGTACAAAGTCTGTTCCCTCAAAGGGACAGGAAGATCAATCACACAAAACAAAGTGCCCATTATAACACAGAAGTGTTCCTAAAACTTAATCTCCCTCAAATTTTTTTTTAGCAACAATGTGCAACCAATGATTCTTTTGGAAAATATGCAAAACATTGTCACAAACATGAAAACTCCTTATGCAAGAACGAGAAAGGGCATGGTGGGCTAAAGAAAGTGAATTGTTACTTGACGTGTCTTTTTATGGGCACACCTGCATAATGGTACCGAATTCCAAATCTTTTATGGGCCAGAATGAAGCATATATCTCTAAAACATTTCCTTCACCTGGTGCATTGGGGGCATTGTAGGTGATAGTTTGTCAACTGTTTCAGAATTTGTTTGGTGGCTAAACTATTTCCAAAAATTCTTAGAAAATTCGTGAATTTTGTGACATTTTGTTTTAAGGACAGATCACCTCAGTTGCTGGTCAATCTCTGATCCCTTCGTACTCTCTGGCCCTATAAGGTAGTATGTCAATTTGAAATGGCTTTTGCTTTTTATTAAAATTTTAATAAAATTACTGATAGGCTTATTGTGCAGATTTGGTTTGTTAATACAGTACAGTACTGTACTTGAATTATTTTAGGAGGACTTAAGAATGTGCTGCCTTATATAACTGCAGAAATATTACCCCGAAAAATAGACTGACAGCACAGTGCACACTTTATAATGCTAGTATAGTGACTTAATTTGTTGCACTGAAGGAAAAGATCACACATTCCATTAAAATAATTAACTTTTTTAATAACCAAAATCTCCCGGTTGTGGCACTTAGCATAGGCCCTACAGTTTCATTTACTCATCCATTAAATATAGATGTTAAGGTGAGTTATTCTCACAAATTTTCTGTCCACTCCAGGTAAAACCACCTTAATTCACTCTCTCACTGGGGATAACCGAGCTCAAGGCAAAAACCATCTGTTTGCTACACTAGATGTGACGGCTCATGGTGGCAGACTACCATGTGGTATTGAAGTGATCTTCATAGATACTGTGGGCTTTATTCAAGATATTCCAACAAGTCTAGTGGCATCCTTTACTGCAACATTAGAGGATGCTGTGTATGCAGTAAGTATATATAAGATACAGTATATGCATTCAAATAATACAATATTTTATTAACTATTTTACTTGGTTGCCTCCTAAGGTAATAGTTCACCATGCATGAGGAAGTGATTCATACAATCAGGCACCGTGACAGTTTAAGTACTCTACCCAGTTCAGGCATACAGTACCTACTGTGTCATATTGTTCTTGGGAGCACTGGAGGAAATAATCCAGATAAAGTGAGCTTTAGAAAGCTCAAAATTCACACACACTCGAAGCTTTTACAACAACCCTGAGATCGCTTTAGTGTCCTTTATTACTGTACTACTGTGTTAGATGGCTCATTCAGCTGCCTACCCCTCCTACTACCAGAGGGCAGCACCTAAACACAGTCCACCTCACGAAGCCTCGTCACATTTTTTCCTGACTGTCGTCATGTCAGAAGGACAAGAAAGAACTGGAAAACGTGTTGCAGCCTGTTGTCTCGCCTTTGAGTCGAGGAGCTTGTGGCAGCCGCTTCCCGGGTGTGTCTATTCATTAAAACATAATCTTTATACAGTGGATTCAGGCTCTTATATAACTGGTTTGCTTACAGTCAACAGGGGTTTACTTGGTGAGCATGTAGAAATCCTTCATGGAATCTGCTCAGTTCTCCAATTAAAAAAAAAGATTATTGACATTGGGCACTGGTTACTTTCAGTCGTACATCCTCGCCATGATGTGTGATAGTGGATCGTTTGACTTTCCATCTGGTCATGCCTTGGCTCTGCTTCAGGGCTTCTCTTGCCTTTTGTTGCTGAGAGCATGACAACATTTGGTTAGGGAACATCAATAGCTCTTGCCTTTATAGGAAGGAGGATTAATGTGGTGGAGCTCTATGGGAATTCTTAGCTTGCTACCTGGTGAGCCATGGAGGAGTGCCAAGCAAAGTACTATGAACCAACCTAACAGACATCTCATTAAACTTGGTATTTTCTTTTCCGCATTTCCAAGCTTGTGTGGGTGTTTATAAAAGTAACTTACCTAATTTACATATTATGCAGCTGCTTCCCAGTTTGGTTAAGATAAATCATCACAGGCATATTCCTATGCATATATCGTCAGATATATTGCCACATATAAGTTTTCTTTTTTGGAAATGACATGAATTGAATTCAGGGCTTGGGCATTCTGGAAGTAGCCCCATTTCCTGTACAATGTTCTTATAATTTTCTGCCTGTGCTGCCAAGAAGTAATATTGGACAACCTTTCTTCCCAATACCATCTTCTCTTCTGGTAGCTATACTGGTGCCCTTGTTTCCAGAGGCTTGTGCCAGTGACTGGGGACCCCACTTCTTCAGGCACCACTCTGTAAGTCTGTCCCATGTATTGTTTCCAGAGGCTTGTGCCAGTGGCTGAGGACCCCACTTCTTCGGGCACCACTCTGTAAGTCTGTCCCATGTATTGTTTCCAGAGGCTTGTGCCAGTGGCTGAAGACCCCACTTCTTCGGGCACCACTCTGTAAGTCTGTCCCATGTATTGTTTCCAGAGGCTTGTGCCAGTGGCTGAGGACCCCACTTCTTCAGGCACCACTCTGTAAGTCTGTCCCATGTATTGTTTCCAGGGGCTTGTGCCAGTGGCTGAGGACCCCACTTCTTCGGGCACCACTCTGTAAGTCTGTCCCGTGTATTGTTTCCAGGGGCTTGTGCCAGTGGCTGAGGACCCCACTTCTTCGGGCACCACTCTGTAAGTCTGTCCCGTGTATTTTTTATTAAATCTGATTCTCTCCTTCCATTCTGAACACTTAGGAACTGACTGAGTGAGATAGCTTCCAGCCAGTGGTGATTTGGAGGTTTGAGAGCAGACCACCTGGTACTGGATTCAGCAGGAGTGTTCCTTGGAAGCGACTTGTGATGCTATGGTGGAATTAGAAGGGCTTAGTTTTTATCCATGAATCTTTGTCATGCTGGGCTGGACTGAATGTTCTCCAATGTTTCTTCAGCACTAATATGATTCTGCAAGGGTATTAAAGATGTTTCCTGTGGCCCCATTAATGTTAACCTGCCCTGACTGTCATAGTAATGTACAATAGACTCAGAAGGGATTTTATCTTAGGAAACAAACAAGTTATCAATTCTGAAAGAACCTTTTCATTTGTACTCTTTAGAGTCTTAATTTAAGTCATACAAAATACAGTGGAACCTCGAATAACGAATTTAATCTGTTCCGGCGCCATGCTCGTCATGTGAAACAGACATCATACAAAAAAATTTCCCCATTGACAATAATGGAAATCAAATTAATCTGTCCTACCACTGAAAAACATCAATATGATATTCGATGTTTTAAATAATGGAGCAGCCTACCTTACATACACTGGACAAACCTTTATGACATTTTTCTTTCTTCAAATTTGTTCAATATTTTTTTCATTCTTTTTTTTAGCAAAAGGTTCGTTCGGTGTTCGGCAGGTAGGCTGCTCCATGTTTCTTAAATATAAAAAAAATTATATTTAATATTTATTACAAGCTTTATTAAACAACTTTTTATTTATTAAAACCTGTCAACCTTTTTGACAATTGTTGTTTTTCAAAAAATTTCATTTCTCATTTTCTACATAAAAGTCAATGCTTTGCAACATCACAGCAGTCACCCCTTTATATCCCAGCATCATTAGCATCTTTAAAAAAAAAAATAATAATTTATTTGCATCATTGGAGGCGTCCAAGAATGTGCGAGAAGCAGCGCAACCCCACCATGTGGTGGTGTTATTCAAATGAGCGCTCACCATACGGGACGAATTGTTTGCGATATGGGCACTCGTCACTCAAGGTTCTACTGTATATCGACAATATTCTGATCCTCGTGGCAATAAGAAACTTCTCTATCATTTTAGGATGTTGTTGTGCACATCCGTGATGCAAATCATCCGGATTATGAATCGCAAGGAGCCACAGTTGTCCAGACACTTGCCTCTCTCCCTCTCCCAGAGAAGACTCCTATTATTACAGTAGCTAACAAAATTGATTTAGGAATGGTAAAGCCTAAAGATGAATTGGGAGATGTGCATTTAGTTTCTTCAGTTACTGGCCAGGGTAAGATTTTGTTAGTTTGTTTGAGAAAGGTATATAATTATTTATGTACTGAATTAGAAATGTATATTATTTCTGTAGTCTTCTATCAATGTAATCTTAGGTAAGCTGATTAGGAAGTTGATATTACCAGCTTACACCAGATAAATGTCTTTATGATACATTATTTAATAAATACTGTAGATTGATTTCAATGGAAATTTTTTCATACACTATATTATATTTTTACTTACATTAATTTAGGATTGGAAGAACTTATGAAATCTATCCAGAAAGAAGTTTTGAGAGTTACTGGTCGACGTTTATGGAAGTTCACTCTTCCAACGGGCTCTTCCCAAATACAGTAAGTATCCAAGTTGTTGCAAACAAATTACATCTGACCCTCTTAAATGACACTAGCTGCATGCTTCCAATATAACACATATAAACTTATTATCTCCATCCCTCTATATCAGCAATTCTCATCCTGAAATAAATTACTTTAAGTACTGTAGATTAATTTGGAATTTTCCATGGGGTTACAGATGAAGTTTTTTCTGAGGGAAACCCCACTATGACTCCCCGGAGCTTACCGGGCTGATAGGTATGTATTAGACCGTGGCATCAGTCGATTGGAGTTCTTACCTACCGGGAGCCACGAGCCAGAACCTGGCCCCCTCAGAGAGGTACGAGGAGCAATGGCCTATGAAAACCTCTATGTATATGTAAGCATTCCATGTCTGCCATCGACCGGGGTTTGGCATCCAGAAAGGTAGGCGTAACACAACAAACCCCACATGGTAAAAAAAAATTTAATTGCTACCGAAGAGCGAACAGAGAAACAGAACTCCCCAAATTTTAAAACAAGCAAACATTACACTCCGCCTTTGTGCCACTTCCCCCACCTCTACCCTGGGAGGAAGGGTCCCTGGACCCTCCGCACTGCATCTAATACATACATATCAGTCCGGTAAGCTCCGGGGAGCCTTGTTTTATTCAATCATATTATTCAAACATTAAATCATAGTGAGCTCTCGCCTCTCAAGCGTGCGGGTATGACAGAACGTATGTCATACCCCCCAATGAAAAAAAAGGGCAGTCTGCAAGCCAGGAAGATGCCAGAACCTCATAAACCACAATACGGGGAAAAAGACCCAAACTCGATAGAGACCAGGTCCATCACAGAGGCGAGATCTGGGTTTCGCAGGAGGTAGACACCGAGGGTCTCCCAAATCTCCTCGGGGGGAAATACAAGAGGTAGGAAAACCTCCAGAAGGACGAAGCTGTGGACCCCACGGAACCCAGGGTAAGGGGAGGGGAGGAGCTGACCCCATATGAAACTCGTACACGGAATGGGGATATGAAAACCCTGAATCTTGCAACAGCAGACCCCGCCCCGAAGGCACCAAACTCCAGGCAGGATCGAAAGGGGCCCAAGCACCCTAGGCCGCCTCCCCCCCTCAACCCCGGAATCCTCCAAACCAGGATCCAGGGCAGAGTTGGCCTTAACGCCCTCCACCCTTGAAGAAAAGGCAGAGTCCAAGGGAAATACAGCAAAGAAAGGGTCCTGCTGGAAGGACCCAGAAGACTCGGCGGGAGGAACGAGCTCAAATGCCTTCGTCTCCGCCTAGAATGGGGCAACCCCTGGAGCCGCCCGAGTCTCATCCCCAGCTAAATCCTGCCTCGACTCCAAACCCCTGAGACGTTTGGGAGCCAGGTAGCAGGTGGGAAGGAGCATGGCGAATCATGCCAACAAGGGAAGGATGAATGGGCATGGACTGAACTAAAGTTGAGACGACCAACACTCGAGTGGGCAACCAACCTAGTGCGTCACAGCAACCTAAACCTAGCATGCAATATGCTCACTGCTTGACCACTAATCTCAAGTACATCAGTATGGGTAAACTGGAGCACGAATAAGTAGTAGTCTCGTAAGACTCTGGGTCGAAGGTATCATTGACCCAACAAGCAGCATGACGGAGGCAAAACAGGTGATCGTCACCATGAGATAGGGAGTAACGAACAACCTTCACACTCGCACAAGGTGAGATGGGACTCGGAGGACATGTCCATCAGTCAACCAAGCCCCAACGGGGGTTTCCAGGGCCCATATGGGGATGTATTCCTACGGCAAACCCAGGCACTGGTGCTGCCTAAGCCGGTTGAAACCCCATATATTATCAGGGCAAACTGGCACATGTGAGGTGAACAACCTTGGAGGCCTAAAGGAGGACTGTCCTACTGAACCTAGGTATCACCTAATAGGAATCCTGGCAGCCTATCAACGGGCAATAAAGAAAACTAAAAGTAGGAAAGAGAACCCAGAGAAAGCACCACAACCCAGGGCATCAGAAAGAGACTCAGCTGCTGCAATTATACAAGCTGTGCAGCCCAGTGCGCCCAAACCAGCAACAACCACTCCCTTACCCAGGGCCAAATGAAAGCACCGAGACCTAAGCTGACACCAAGGGCAAAGCAGAAGTTAAGCAACCGCTACCTCTATGGGAGTGGGAACCCAAAGACTCCAGGGAAGAGAACCCTGATGCCAAGGGGTATACACACAGGGCGCTTAGGAAAGGAAGCCCTAAGTGCATGCAGCCCTTGATACCAACTACTGGCCACTGCACCAACACAGTAGGAACCATCGCTTGGGTCAAAGGCCTGTCAGAGAACCGAGACCAGAGTAGACATCCACCATTTAGCTTCAAACATATCTCATTGAATATGACCGCATATTCTGTATTTACTATTTTCTGATTTAGGGCTTCTATCCCTCATTTAGCTTCAGTTGACAAAGTAACGGTCTGGCTGTCAGCTCGGTGGGCCGGGATCCCCTTCTCCCCCTCAGGGGGCGGGGCGCAAACAAGCGGCACTGTGTGATGGTGCGTTGCTTGTTAGCTTGTTTTCCTTTGGGGAGTTTCTAGTGTCTGTTCGGTCTCGGGTTGCAATTTTTTTACCAGGAGGGGTCTGTTTTGGAGCGCCTACCTTTCTGGGTGCTTCAATCAACCCTGGTCGATGACAGACATAAATACTTTCATGCATGAGAGTTTCATAGGCCAATCCTTCCTACACCTTTCTGAGGGGACCATGTTCTGGCTAGTGATCCCCGGTAGGCATGACAATTCCATATGATTGAAGCGCCATACTAATATTAGCTAATATCAGTCCAATAGTTCCTGGGCTCTACACAGAAAATGGCATTTCATTACATTCAACACTAGTTTTTTTTTTTAATATTTTATAAATTGTGCACAGTGTTGATTCAGAGCTGAGAGAATTGTACACTCCAAGGGTAAGGAACCCTGTCTGATAATTTGACCTTTATCTTCAGATGGCTGAGAAGTGCTACTGGCTTGGCTTACGAGGAAATAGATCCAAATAATTCCCAGAAAACCAATGTTATTGCTGTTTTGACTGACCAAGAACTTTCTGCATATGAAAGAAATTTCAAAGAGTAACAGTTTGAAGTTGTTGTCTGTGCACATTTATTTTATTTACAACATAAGATGTGAACAGAGGTTTTTGGTTCATATTTTTTATTTGAATATTTCATATTTAAAATTTTGAGCCTTAAGATTAAATTTACCAAATGAATTGTGGTAAGTAATTCAGGAAAGTACTACATTGATCCATAAATATTTTAATTGTTAATTTTGTTTTATGTCAACATAAAGTTGATTATAACATTAAATATTTTTTATTATTATTATTTACATGTTAAATTAACACTTTCGTCCGGGGATGACGCATTGCTGCGTCATCCGTTTACTGTCGGTAATCTCGGTGATGACGCAATGCTGCGTCGTCCACTAAAATAATTGCCAAAAATCAGGTTTTTATCCGATTTTTTGGGGACTGTTTAGTAACTGTCAACAAGGCGAATGCAATCTGTGACTACAATACAAACATGAAAGGTGTTGATCACTTTGACCAAATGATCAAATATTATCATCTTCATAAGGAAAACTCACAAATGGACGAAGAAAATGACCTTCTATTTTGTGCAAATGGCTATCTACAATGCTTATGTGATGTACAACTACTACACAAAAAATACTAAACTATAATACTAAATATACTAAAATACTAAATACTAAACATTTGTGGGCAGGAATTGGGAGTGTAGCTAGAAGGTGTCTGGGCGCTCACTCGCGGTTAACGCGTGGCCCGTCTTCAACTCGTCGGCGGGTGGAGCGTGACCAGGTTTTTTATTTTATATGCTAATGTTCCTCTAGAGAATTCTATTGTGAACCCATTGATACCAAAATGAAAGACCTAGGACGAAAATTGAGGTGACCAGAGTGAAAAGAGTGAACACATTTTATCGCTTTTGCGCGCTCCTGGGTAACTCGTTCGCACTTTCTCTGTTTGCTGCGGGTAATTAGCCGGGCTTTTGGAGTTTATATGCATTTAGTGCTGTAGAGAATTCTATTGCGAACACAATGATACCACATTTAATCTTGTAGGACGAGAATTGAGGTGACAAAGTTGAAGAGAGTATACACTTTTCAGAATTAACGCACGCTCCCGTGAAACGCTGGGACCCAAATCGCATAGGTGAGGGGTGGCACGCTGGGTACGCTAAAGTGTTAAAAAATTTAGTCAAGCAATTTTCAAGAATAATTTGAGAGTGGATCTGGGGTCCAAGATGTTTAGGTATATTATTCAGGGTTGTAGAAAGAAATACAAAAATACTGTAGATGTGTATATTTTGGTTCTCTAATGAATAAGGTATTGCAATGTCAAGTTGTCCATTCAACAGCAGCAACGTTGTCCTTTCATCAGTGGCAAAGTTGTCCATTCAACAGCGGCAAAGTTGTCCCCATTCAACAGCAGCAAAGTTGTTCATTCAACATCAACAAAGTTGTCCCCATTTAACAGCGGCAAAGTTGTCCCCATTCAACAGCAGCAGAGTTGTCCCCATTCAACAGCAGCAAAGTTGTTCATTTAACATCAACAAAGTTGTCCCCATTTAACAGCGGCAAAGTTGTCCCCATTCAACAGCAGCAGAGTTGTCCAATGTGTAACCATTGAAAAAGAAAAATGTGAGTTGAAATGATGCTCTGCAAAACAGTTATTGACTAACTGGAGACAAAAGTATGACGGTCACAATGTTCCGTAACATAGCACGTCATTTCTGTCTGTCACTATTTTGAGAGTTATATTCACTCCTCATTTTCAGAATAATGTGATCAAAGCAGTTTTCCTTAATGTTTACAGATAATTGATACTTGATTGTAGGGCAGAAGTTACTTGAATATTACATTTATGAGGATCTAAATATTTGGCAGAATGAATGTCCCCTCAAACCAAGACAGGATGGAGTTCTGAGAACATTTTACTTTTCATAAGTAGCTTCTTTTCCACAAATTAGCATGTCGTAGATTGCATGTAGTATCCTCATTTTATTGTTTGTTTTGAGGGGTCATAGAGTTTACAGTTGTATAATAAATGTATATAATTGTTTATAAAAGTATGTTTTCAAAAGTACTGTTTATATATCCCATAATTATTGTAATAAGTGATGGTAATTTGAAACAATTTCTGTATATACAGTAGTAAGATTGCATACTGGCGAGGGATCTGTCAGTGGCTTACCCGAGCTTAGCTCTGATACCACCGAGTCTTGACCCAACACACCACACCTCTAAAATTCTACTGTAGCCTACTGAAGACAAAACCAAAATCTGGCTCACTAGACATGGAAGGCATAGGGAGTACATAAAAGATCAGTCACAAAACTGGGATGCCAGTTTTGCACGTGTCTCGGCCGACCGGCTCCCTATATATATATGGTAATATATGGTAATTTAATTTTAGTACTGTTTTTGTTTATGCTTCATGATTGTATTTAGGCCACCCACATTGTACATAACCAAGCATTCCATTTTGTTATGATTGTGTCAGCTTGCATAACCCTAAGCCCCACATTAAATATATTCTGAAGGGCTGTGGGTTCCTTCTGCTATGAGCCGAGTCTTCTCAAGTCACACTGCTTCTGGGCAGCACACAAGATTTAACAAGCAAATTCAATATCTGAAGTAGAAAGCAAAATCACGACTGAATATAATGAGAGCAATCACAGGGCCCCGTCCAGAAGTGGGGCACAAAGTGTTAAGAATGTTTTACATACACGCCGTTCGTTCCCTAGTTGATTATGCAGCACCTGCTTTACTCACTCTTTCTCCTGGCCAGTGGGCAAATGTTGAGGTTATTCAAAATGATGCAATGCAAGTCATAACAGGGGCTCCCAGATGGACTAAAATACTGAACCTAAGACTAGAAACCAAGCTAACATTGATTGAAATAATGGTAAAAGGGATTGTTTTGTG